>NC_053024.1:458868303-459038842 GCF_003073215.2 Triticum urartu
AAAGTAAGCAGATGGAATTCAACAAAATTAGAAGTAATACAAGCTAGACATCACACATAACATGCAACCACATATAACAGTGCCAAGTTAGAGGGAGCACCGATGATGCTGCGCTAGGGGAGACGTGCTCATCATAAACACAGCTTTGTTGAGTGTCTATGCATGTGTTGTCTTGGAAATCATCTTGGGGGTGTGGAGGAGTAGAAACTGTAGAGGCCCTCCGTTCGGAAGGAGCACCTTTATCCGCTGCCTTGCTAACTTCCTTCCGCTTTATTGATTTTGAATTGTCAAGTAAAACCGACAAGAAAAAGCAATAAAATTCTCTCTTCAGAACTCATTCATGCATGATACTGACAATCACTACTTTGATGTAAGGCAAACACATGATACCAGGATGGAATATGTACGAAAAACAGGACGACATGGCATGTTCACAACTGTTTGTGTAAACTAAGCAGAAACCATTCCAGCAAATAAGAAGCAATGCAAGCTAGACACCACATGAAAGATGCAACCAATATGACTCTGCCAAGTTAAAAGCGTCCCATCATAAATGGAATTTCAACAAATTAGAAGCAGCGCATGCTATAAATCATATGAAAGATGCAACTAGTATCGCACTGCATATACTAAAGGTGTCTCGTCATGTTGATTGATGCAGGATACAAAAAAACAATAGTTTTATGTAAGGACATGCTTGATATACAGATGTACTATGTACTAAATACAGGAAGGCATGTCACATTAACAGGTATAATGTATAAGCTAAGCAGACTAGAACATGCAGTTTAACCAGATTGGAAGAATTACAATCTAGACACCATATGCAACATGCAACCACATATCACGCTGCCAAGTTAGAGCAAGCACCTGCGATGCTAGTGTAGGGGAAATGCTGTAATCAACTACAGAGCTACATTCACTATCTTCATCTAGCATTTCTGTTTCTTGAGAATCATGTCGGGAGGCTGACGCTGCATTCTTTAAATGAGGAGTAGTCCCTTGCCTGCCTGCCTCGTCATAAGTGATTGATGAGGGATACACAAGAACATTAGTTTGATGTAAGAACATCGTTAATACACAGATGTACTAGTATGTACCAAAAACAGAAAGGCATGTCATATTCAAAGGTATAATGTGTAAGCTAAGCAGATGCAATTTAACCAAATTGGAAGCAATACAAGCTAGACATCCGGCTGGAGTGGCGAGCATGATCATCTAGGACCTGAGAGCCTGGTGGGAGGCGGGCTGCTTCGCCACCATCGCAGCTTTTTAGTTGGCTTCCAGGTGATGCCTATCTTTGCTGGGCTTGTCACTAGCTCGGTCAGTGCCCTGACTAGCTATTTGTCTTCTGGTGCTCACGGGATGGTGGTTCATGTAAAAAAATATCTTTCCTTATCTTACCGACTTCGGCCTTTCGAATACAAGCTAGACACCATATGGAACATGCAACCACATATGACACCGCGAAGTTAAAGAAAGCACCTGGGATGGTGGTTCATTGCGAGCGAGGTCATCAACTCCAGAGCTACGTTCCCCGTCTCCATCTGCTGACACTACACCCTTTAAAGCGTTGAAACATGTCTTGCCTAGCCGCACACCAAACTGGAGCGACTTCTCTCTTTTCTTTTTGGCTTCTCTCATGGCAGCAAAGTCTGAAATACCCTTGCATAAAAACACAACAATGAGAGTAAGGGTGAAGTGTGTGCACAACTAGTGCACTGTAAAAGTAGCAGATAGCAGGTGGCTGAAAAATAAATGACAGGAGACATATATAGCTCTACAACATTGCATGGCAAACAAAATTAGATTCTACTCTGTATGATTTTGTAATATATGAGCACAGGAAATGCAGGTACTCCTCCAGCACACCACCACATGTGGTCATATCTAAGATAACAGTCGACTGAAAATAAATAGGTCAGTCGATTTTTTTAATGAACCGTCTGATCTATAAGGAATAGGCAGATGGCCTTCGTCTACCTCCTGCCAGTCACTGTTAACGATCTTTCTCGAACCGCCAGCGACCATCGGCCCAGACCCCTGCCTCCGCCGCCCCGCCCTCCCATCGACCTCACACCACCGCCGTGGTTGGCAGCGCCCCCAGGCCATCCCTTTAATCCCGGCTGACCTCCAGATCGGGCGCCAGTAGCTATAGGCCGCACACGCCCCTAAGATAAACACCAAGGCGCTGCTTCCCCGGCGTAATAGGCGTACTAGCGCCTGTTACACCGAGGAATGCTTCCGTTAATTGGAATCAAGTGGCCAGAAATTGAAATTCAGGGGGGCGACGGACCTCTAGCTAAGGTGAAATAGTATATGAGGAGAAACCTTGTGCATCGCGAGTTACTAGGAACATCTAGTATCAAGAAGAAGCGGTCAACTAGTGTCTTCTGTGGGATGAATACCGTGCAAGCAGAGACGTAAGATTTGCACGAATAAGGGAATAGGAGTACCTTTTTCGGTTGCCGGTGTGGTCACCTCCACAAGTCGCACCGATTTTCTTCTTTTTACCGGGGAAACCGATGTTCTGGAGGGTGCAGGCTTGGACGAACCCATGGCCAAATTGTTGACTGTGTTGCCATGGTCGTATGTCGGCGGAGGGGAAGCAGATCTGAGGCGGCGAACGACGACGTAGCAGGAACAGCTCTGGTGCGGTGGAGGGTGGCGAAGTTGGAGCGGCAGTGGTGAGGCACAGGACAGCGTGGTTGAACTGGCTCGGGTACGGACGGCTCGGCCTCGGCTTCAAATACTAGCCGTGGAGGGCGTTGCGGTTGAGGTTGCGGTGGACGACGACGTCGGGGTATCGGCTCCGGCGTAATGGAGGAGGGCGGCGGTTGATGGGTGGGATGGGGTGGCAGACGGAGCACGCCGGGGTTTCGCGGCTGGTGGAGAGGTAGTTTTGGCACCCACAAAGTACGAATGGGGAATCAGACGGGTGGGGGGAACCATGTTACGGTATGGGACGCTCTTGTTTTTGGCTTTTTTGAACAGAAGATGGGACGCGCTTGTTTGAAATTTGGGGAAAGTACAAACTTTGCCCCCTCTTAAATTTCAGACCTACTGCGGGTCGGGGGTAGGATGGTAATCCCAGGTGTCCCAAATAGTGGGCGGGAGCGATTTCGGCCGCGCGCATGTGTGCTTATGCGGCCATTGTGTATGAATGTTTTTCGGATGCGGTAGTGTGACGTCTAGATGAAGCTACAAACCTACCCCAGTTTAGACCTTTGGACGTCGGGCCAGTAGGTTTCACGGGTCGGAGTTATTATAAAAGTAATTTCCTTGTACTACCAAACATTGGTCTCACGCGGTTTCGGGCGAGTAGAGGCTCTTTTGGCGCTTCGTTCAAAATTTTGAAACACAAGCATTCACGTTTTGAGTACTCTTGAACTATGAGGATTGACCTAAATATACAACGTTATATTTGACCTTGTATGTTTGAAAACCTCATTAAATTATCCGCTTCTTTTTGAAATTTTGACACTTGAAAATCCTATAACTACGATTATTTTGGAATGGAGGAGCTAAATTTGAATCTATTTTGTACACGACTACATATGCTATTATGTAAAAAATCATAGCAAAGATTGGTGCCCCCATAATTTAGGTATGGTTTACAAATGCCATGATATCAAATTCAAATAATTGAATGGACTTCATGTTGAATTCGATTTTTTAAACCACCTTAAGTTGAATTCAAATGTATGCTAGTTCATAGGTAGTAGCTATTTATAATGTCCATTGTGTAACTTTCGTATGTATAATGTGCTTTACACACAACATGAACTATACTCACGTTTATATTCGATTGCTAAAGCGATGCATTGTCTGGAGTTCAAAATACTAACTATGTGGATCAATTGTGTCGAATAATAACATAGACATGCTCAAATTCGATAGAATCTAGATGTCTGATGGATCAATGACCGCTCCTTACACGAATTGAAAATATCATGATCCCATCCTAATATTTGGATACAATTTATATCTTTAATCAATGTGTAGAGCAGTCTTTTACGTGTAGTTTCACTTTCCATCGGTGGTCTCTCACACATGCTCACACACTCTCTCCCGAGGTGTCTTTCTCGCACACATGCTCTAGATATAACCCTCCCTCCCTCTCGTAACCATTTACAACTGTTTTCACTAACCTTTATCACAAGCACTCTTCCTCTCGCAAACATACACACGCACAATCCTCATCGACCCTTTCTATATACATGGACCTGCCTACGTGTCTCATGTATGCACATTATCTTTACGCCTGTCTCTCACGCATTGTCTCACACCTCTCTTCCTAATCGATGAGTATGATTCTAGCAGAGCATTCTGTGGGATGCCCCTTAAAGTTAGGTTGGATGAATAGTAATATCAGAGATAAAGGGGTTACCTTAGTCCGAGAACCTAGGGTTACAAATCCTAGCCGGCTTTGTCAGTGGACACGGAGTCCTTCACAATTCTGCTATCTTTGTCTTGTATGACTAGTCATCCATGGGTCTTCCTAAATGCGTCACGGGCCGACCAATGTGGCGCAGGACGGAACAGAACGAAGGGCCTCACCTCGACCCAGCGGACCACACGCAGTGACACACCCTCTGCCCCCACGTCTCATTATCTTCTCATACCCACACATACCAACACAAACACCACACACACAGAAAATTTCTCCTGGTGCCTCTATTCCCCCCTGCATATACACACTCAAGGGAATGGAATCTCTTGTCGTGACGTCATATTCGTCTCTCTCTCTCTAGACCACTCTCATTTCTCGTGCTATCTCTCCCACGCCCCCCGTCGGCCCCTCTATCCATGCCTCTCTCGAATACGTAATACACACACATACCTCTCTAGGCCCTGCCAAATGCATCAACTACACATTCACACATGTTACATCACGTACCCCATTGATCTAAAAAGCCCTCTCTTCACATTTATTTCGCATACAACATTCCTTTTGAATAAAGTGTGGTCAAAAAATTATTTTAGAGTTTCTACATATATACAACATTACAAAGTTATATGGAGGAGTACTAACGCTAATTTGCATTGCATGGTGCCCACAATGATATTTATTCCGCACTGTGAATTTGTATATTTTTATACTATATACAAAGTTATTCATAATAAAGAGAAACGAAGAGCATCTCTCTCTCCATCGCATACCCCCTGTATGCCCCTTTCATGTATGCACACAAAACTATCTCCAGGTCCTCTAAAAGTAAGCCCCCAGAAAATTCACGCATGTTTCATCTTTCTCTCGCGATATATGCAATGACGATCATTGTATTTGAAGAGAAAGCACGATACGCACATTGGACTTCAGAATCCACTCATTACGTCACCATTTATGTTTAGTGGTTACTATGGAGTCACGGGCTCACCGTACAACTCTGTATTTGCTCATGACATGACTAGTTGACCAGTTAAACGCTCCACGTGGCACCTCTAGTGTTGCATCACATTATCTCACTACCATCGTGCCCACCTGTCGACTTGTATCTACTCTACATCTACACTCTTATAAAATACATAAAATACACTCTTATAAAAACAGAGTTGGTGATGATGGTGTGCCTGCCATCCTGCAATATAGGCCGTCCGATTTATATCTGACGGATAGGAAAGAAACTATGACAATTTTGCAAAAAGGTACCCACACACCTCTCCACATTTGCAAATAAGGTCTTCCCTCGTTCATCCTTTTCTCTCACAAGATAAACAAGTCATACAAATGCATCTTGATGTTACATGCAACGCACGGGCATCTTGCTAGTAAGAATGAAAACAAACGACAAAAAAATATTTGGACGGTGGTTCTAAGGCATGACCGCGGGCACATCGGACAAGGTGGCCTTGTATTGGTATGCTGAGCCGTCTGTTTTAAAACACAGGAGCTGGTGTGGTGATTATACACACACGCACGCATGCACACGAACTGCATCCACGCAACACTCACACAAACACATGCACCCACGCACGCACGCAACACTCACACGTACACACGCAGCCACACACGCACGCAACACTCACACGCACGCACGCAACACTCACACGCACACACGCACGCATGCATGCACACACCAGTACACCACACGACCAACACACACTCTCACGCTCAAGTGCTCAACCTACACGTGCATGCGCACACATCAGGCCCTGACAGACACATACACAACCAGGTGATTCCCGCCCACGGGTTGGAGCCTTGTCGCGCCTGCGTAAATTTGTGTTTATCTGACCTTTTGCCTATGCGAACTGACAGGTGGGATCCACAATGAACGTGGTTAATTTAACTAGTCAATATGGCACCACACAGACTATTTGGCCGGTCAACAGAGTGCAATCCGATGCTGAGCTGTGAGCAAGTGACCGTATAATCACGGCAAAATGTATATAGTGACCGTAATCAGCTTATTCTGAAGTTCGGTGACCGTATTACGCTTTTCTCTCTGTAGCCCCTCCAAAACTACATCTCTACACATTCTCGCATGTTACATGTAACAACTATGCAATACAGCACTACTACTACACTCTAACATAATAAATCATATGTGTTTTAGTTTTACTAGATATCATATTGTTACTTATAATTATTTAGTTTGCATACATTAAAATTGCCTTTGAAATGTATGGCCAGTATCATCTACCGCGTGGGAAAAATCCCACCCTTTCCTGTTTAATCGGGTTTGTATCGATGGATCGTGCGAAACAGCAAAACTATAGTACTATATAGTACAAGTGACAGTTCACTGGGCCGTCGTGTCGTCTACTCCTCCGTCATAAGAGTGGAGCGCTTGCTTTCATAAATCTTCTAGTCCCTTTCGCCGACATGTGGGACATCAAGCTACCGGGTCCACGTGCCATACCGGAATACAGTGCAGAGCAGCCGGGATGAAGCACCCCAGTCATGGCGCCGGCGTAGTAATGAGCAATGAGGCGTCAAATCACAAAGCTGCACCTTTCCCGTAGTTAAGTTGGAGGGACGAAGCAACCATCATTTCACTCGTTGCTGAATCCTCTTCTCCCTCATCTTCTTTAACTTAACCACGTGTTGCTTCTGCCGTTGTTTTGCCTCATGTGGGACGCGGATCGGCTTGGTAAATGTAACGCCCCGAGACCGATGTGCCAGGTGTCCGCCAGTTATTCGCTGTTGTTGCCTTGTCATTTGCTTGCGTGTTGCATCTTATCATGTCATCATGTGCATTACATCATCATGTTTTAAAACTTGCATTCGTCTGGGTTCTCCATGTTCTCTCCATTGTCCGTTCTGAGCCCAACCACACTTGCACTCGCCCGCGGCATGTCCGAAATAGTATTTTATTAGTGGCCAGAAAATGTTCTCGGAATGGGATGAGAGTTGACGTGTGGTCTTATTATAGTGTAGATAGACCGCCTGTCAAGTTTCATCGCATTCGGCGTTCGTTTGATAGCCCAACCGTTAACTATAGCGACATTATAGTCGGTCTAACGTCGGACGTTTTCGGTCTCCGGAAACAGATGCCGGGCCCTCCCTCTCTCTTCTCCCCCTCGCAGTCTCGCCACAGCCCACCTAGTCCATCCTCCTTCCCCTCTTCGCTTCCGGAGTTGTCCGATGCGACCGCACGGTCCGAAACCCTCTCTGCACAGTGCATCGAACCCCTCACGTGCGCGTCTGAAATTGTCCCGGACCCGACCCGGGCAGTCATCACCGTTGGATCCGGATCATCCCCAAACATCTACAAAACATCACCGTTTTCTCATTTGGATTTCCTAACCCATTTATTCTCAACCGCCGATTTTCAATCAGATGATCCAAACTCCCCTCTTTCCCTATATATATAGTCTATCCCTAGTCCATTTTGGACAACCCTAATTTTTAGGGATACTCCCAGCCGCCGCCGCCGCCGAACTCATTTCCCACCTCGGGATCCTCTCATTCCCCCTGCACCAACCATCAGCCACACCTAGATCCAATCCATCCATCCCATCGATCCATCTCGAGTGAACGACCGCCGACGCTCAAATCCCGCAGGAGCCCGAGCTCCACCTCCTCGCCCACCATCCCCGTCTCCTGGATCCCACTGCACCCGAGCTCTCTGCTGCTCCTTGCACCAACCACCACCGGAGCGCAGCCACCCTTCCGCCGCCGTCGAGCGCCGGCCGTGCCCGACCTCGACCTCCAGGCCAGCCCCGCGCCCTGCCTCTCTCCTTTCCTTCCTTAGTTTCTTCCTCTCTAACCTCTCTGCCATGGATGACCTCGGGAGCACCCTCCGATGCCTTGGCTTCTGGACCTCAAGCCTTCACCGGAATCTGACTGGGAATGGATGGACTAGTCCATCCCCGACCTCCGGCCATCCCCTGCCTCGCAGGAGGGGCTCCACGCCATGACTTCCTGAACCTGAAGCTCCATAGTTGCCGGGACCAAGTCTTTCTGCCCCATGGAGCGACCCCACAGGGCCTCCTCCTCGCCGCCCGTTGTCTTTGTTCACGCCAGCACCGAGCTCCGCTCCCCTCCGTCCTCCACCTTCCCTCCATCACGCCGGCCGTGGCCGAGCCCCTTGCCGCTGCGTGCTTTGCTTTCCTGGTTCGAGCAGCAGCATCAAGCGCTGCCGCGCGTTGACCCGCGCCTGGACTGTGACCAACGCGTCTAGGGCCCAGCGAGCCTCCTCAGCCTGGCAGCGACCGGCCCAGCCATGTGCCTCATCCAGCCCAGCACCAACCGGGCCAAGCCCGATGTGAGAAGCCCCCCTCTAGCCCCTGTGCATTGTTGGGCCAACCAGATTTAGCCTGTTGTGTATTTTTTTCCTGCTGCTGCATTTAGCTATTTTCCAGAAAACTGCTGTTTTACAGATTAGTCCCTCTAGTTCATGCATTTCATAACTCACCAACCGTGCATCGGATTAAAATAAGCCATTTATGAAATGTGCTTAGTTTTTCATCTAGTTTCATAATATGTCACTCTCATCCATGTTTAACATGTTTAAATGCTGTTTCTTTAAATTTGCTTAAATAACTTGCTAAAATGCTTTATTTCATAACTAATTAACCGTAGCTCCGAATTAAATAAATTATATATGTAAATGGGGTAGAAAAATGCCTAGTTTAACATGATGGCTTTACTTTGCATGTTTAATAACTCTAAAATATGGTTTAGGGCAGAACAGTACCAAACCTTAAAATATGCATATGGGGTTTTACCGGAATTGTTGTTGTTGTTCCGGCCTCATTTAGACTTGCCTAGTTAGGTAGTCTTGTTGTGCTTCATCTCTTGCCATGCTAACAACATTTAATCTTGTTGGGTACATAAACGAGAGAGAACTAAAATAAGTCATGTGGTGTTTTCTTCAATATGCAACTCCGTTGCATAATGAGCTCCACTTAATTTGTAGGATTGTTTGTGCACTTTGCCATGCCATGCTTCATAAAACCGGACATGCATCATATTTGTTTGCGCATCGTGCCATGCTTATGTGATGATTGTTTACTATGTTGTTTGCTCCTTTCCGGTGTTGCTTCTTCGGGTTGGTTCCGATAATGTCGTGTGTGTGAGGATTCGTTCGACTACGTCCGTTTGACTTCTTCATGGACTCGTTCTTCTTCCTTGCGGGATTTCAGGCAAGATGACCATACCCTCGAAATCACTTCTATCTTTGCTTGCTAGTTGCTCGCTCTTTTGCTATGCCTATGCTGCGATACCTACCACTTGCTTATCATGCCTCCCATATTGTTGAACCAAGCCTCTAACCCACTTTGTCCTAGCAAACCGTTGTTTGGCTATGTTACCACTTTGCTCAGCCCCTCTTATAGCGTTGTTAGTTGCCGGTGAAGATTGAAGTTTGTTCCTTGTTGGAACATGGAGATGTTGTTCCTGGTTTCGAACATGTTTACTTGTTGGGATATCACAATATATCTTATTTAATTAATGCATCTATATACTTGGTAAAGGGTGGAAGGCTCGGCCTTATGCCTGGTGTTTTGTTCCACTCTTGCCGCCCTTGTTTCCGTCATATCGGTGTTATGTTCCCGGATTTTGCGTTCCTTACGTGGTTGGGCTATTATGGGAACCCCTTGACAGTTTGCCTAGAATAAAACTCCTCCAGCAATGCCCAACATTGGTTTTACCATTTGCCACCTAGCCTTTTCTTTTCCCTTGGGAGTCACTCTCTCGAGGGTCATCATTATTTTACCCCCCCGGGCCAGTGCTCCTCTGAGTGTTGGTCCAAACTAGAGTCCTGTGCAGCGCCCCCTCTGGGAAACTCGAGGTTTGGTTTTAGTTGTATGGAGCGCTCATTTGAGTGTGCCCTGAGAACGAGATATGTGCAGCTCCTATCGGGATTTGTCGGCACATTCGGGCGGTGTTGCTGGTCTTGTTTTACCATTGTCGAAATGTCTTGTAACCGGGATTCCGAGTCTGATCGGGTCTTCCCGCTAGAAGGAATATCCTTCGTTGACCGTGAGAGCTTGTGATGGGCTAAGTTGGGACACCCCTGCAGGGATATGATCTTTCAAAAGCTGTGCCCATGGTTATGGGCAGATGGGAATTTGTTAATGTTCGGTTGTAGAAAACCTGAAGTTGACCTTAATTAAAATACATCAATCGCGTGTGTAACCGTGATGGTCTCTTCTCGGCGGAGTCCGGGAAGTGAACACGGTGTTGGAGTTATGCTTGACATAGGTTGTTCTAGGATCACTTCTTGATCATAATTTTATCGATCGTGCTTTGCCTTCTCTTCTCGCTCTCATTTGCGTATGTTAGCCACCATACATGCTAGTCGCTTGCTGCAGCTCCACCTCATACCTTTTACCTTACCCATAAGCTTAAATATTCTTGATCGCGAGGGTGTGAGATTGCTGAGTCCCGGTGACTCACAGATACTTCCAAAACCAGTTTGCAGGTGCCGTTGAGACGTGCAGGTGACGCAACCAAGCTCAAGGAGGAGCTCGATGAAGATCTTGTCCTTTGTGTTGTTACATTCTAGTTGATCAGCAGTGGAGCCCAGTTGGGGTCGATCGGGGACCTTGTCGCTTTTGGGGTTCTTCTTTTATTTTGGTTCCGTAGTCGGACCTTGATTGTATTTGGATGATGTAATGCTTTATTCATGTAATTGTGTGAAGTGGCGATTGTAGGCCAACTATGTATCTCTTTCCCTTATGTATTACATGGGTTGTGTGAAGATTACCTCACTTGCGACATTGCTTTCAATGCGGTTATGACTCTAAGTCGTGCTTCGACACGTGAGAGATATAGCCGCATCGAGGGCGTTATAGTAAAGCACTGACATGTGGGACCGCATGTTAGCAAACCGCCAGGACAACGTCCTCCGAAAATAAGAAGCCTAATCCTAGACTTACGAAGGGCTACGTAGCTGCTACGTATACTTTCCATCTAATCTATATATGCCCCCCTGATTTTCAGGTGGGGTGGGCCTAATCCTCTCCTTTAATCCAATCAAATAGTCCCACATCACATCAGTTTGTAACTTTACATAAACCATTACGTGGATGTAGCATTGCTCAAATAAGAAACATCCCCCGCCATCCGCGCGGCAAAATCACCTCCTTTTTACTAATCTCGATTCTATAATTTTTTAGATCAATATAATTGAGATTTGTATAGATAGCACACAGGAACAAAACAAGTGGTACAGTTAAGGGCATCCACAATGTGTAGCCAAATGTGAAAATAGCTTTTGGCATCGTGGGAACCATTGTGGACGGTGTTGCCAAAGCCAAAAAGATGGAACCGAAGCTCCCTAATTGATTGATTGAAGGAATAGAAAAATGCAACGTCTCTCCTCTTTCTCCCATGCTTGGACGCATGTAGTACAGTATAGAGCACATAGTCTACTCCCCTGTCCCTTCTATCACAAATCACAAAGTAGTGAGGTGTCAAATCACAAAAGCACGGACGAAGCAACCATCATTTCACTCTTCGGTGACTCCG
Organism: Triticum urartu; assembly: GCF_003073215.2. Classification (NCBI taxonomy): domain Eukaryota; kingdom Viridiplantae; phylum Streptophyta; class Magnoliopsida; order Poales; family Poaceae; genus Triticum; species Triticum urartu. Next base: position 458,880,227 of record NC_053024.1, read on the forward strand.
CTTCTCCATCGTCTTCTTCGAGAAGCCATCTCACCGCATTAGTTACTCCTAGTAGTACTAGTAAAGGACTTCCTGGATGTAAATAAGGCGGTTGTCTCGGCTTGCAGGTGGCACTTGCGAAGAACTTACCATGGTCTCCCTCAATGGTGTTCTCCGTCGAACGCACTTCGCCAAACCACCAAAAAAATATCATCGACGTCACCGCAATGGGGAAGGAAGTCAAATATTGTTACTACCTCCATTTGTTTGTACACAAGGCCAATATATCAAAATTACAATTTGCAAAGGGCCACTAACACTAATCGAGGCAAAATTGATGGGGTTAGTAACCAAGGACATTAATATCCCTGCATGCATGCGGAAGTGAGAAGGTTGGTTTCCATGGTGCTGCATTAATCAAGCGATGAGGAGTGAGATGGTTAGCTCTTTGGTCTTTGGAGAAAAAATATGCATTAATTGACATGTGAAACGAGGATTTGTATTGATTAAATCCCGTGAAGGAAAACCCAGCCTTTCTTTTTTAACACTAGTACTCCTAGTACGCACGTACTTATCCTGTTTGGGTCTAGGCCTTGCATTGCCAAACTTCGCCACACATTTTTGCCAAGCTTGCCTAAAGTTTTCAAAATGAGAAGGAGGTCCACTTGCGCACGGCTATCGCGGTCGCACCGCACCCTCACACGGTCCCTCTTGCACGCCGCGGTCGCACCGCACCCTCACACAGTCACTCTTGCACGCCGCAAACCCAACCAAGGGAACGCACCCTCACTGACACGTGTTGTCGCATGTGAACACACCAAACTCAGCCATCCTATCGCTGACACATAATTTTCGTTTCATAGAGTATGTTTATCCAACCGCATGTTGGGGAGTATCCGTATGGCCCGTGCGGTGGTCTGTTGGGGAAGAAGAAGAGGTGAGGAAGAAGGAAAGAAGGGTTAGGAGACGTAGGATATTCATCCAACCGCCTGAAATGGTCGACTGACCCAAGACAGGCGACTTGCATAACAAATATATGTTTTTACACAGCAAAAGATCCATAAAAACAACAACATAAAGAAAAACTATCAGTGCTCGTGGAAAGAGACGACCTCGTCGTCTTTGGCTGCCGGCGCGAACCAGCCGTCGCTGCCGACGTGTGTCTCCGCACCGTGGTTGTCCTCGGCCTCCAGCTACTCGTTCAAGCGGAGCATGCGGGCGCTCTGCACGGACGAGAGCACAGCCCGGTTCAAGTCGAGGACGTCCGGTTCCGCCTGCAGGAGGGCCTCGATGGCAGCGGCATCCGCGCGCTCCGCGTCGAGTCGAGCCTCCACTGCCCGGTTCAAGTCCAGGACGTCCGGTTCCGCCTGCAGGAGGGTGTCGATGAGAGCAGCATCCGCGCACTCCGCGTCGAGTCGAGCCTCTGCCGCCCGGTTCAAGTCCAGGACGTCCGGTTCCGCCTGCAGGAGGGCCTCGATTGCAGCGGCATCCGCACGCTCCGCCTCAAGTTGAGCCTCCGCCGCCCGGTTCACATCCACGACATCCGGTTCCGCCTGCAGGAGAGCCTCGATGGCAGCGGCATGCGCGCGCTCCGCGTCGAGTTGAGCCTCTGCCTCCCGGTCCTCCTTTAGTATCGCCATGTTGAACCGCTGGTCCGCCTGCACCATGGGGGGCTCGGATGCCGGCATGAAGTCGACGTCCATCGTCTCATACCCATCGGGGGCCTTCTGCGCCGCGACCTCTGCCATGAACATTGGATCAGCTTCCTCCTCCTCGTAGCTTGGCTCCAGAGAACTCAGGGATTGGCCCGCCGCAAAGCGAGCTTGGGAACGGAGGTCTGTGGCGCCGACCGCCGCCACGATTTCTGTGCGGCGCTCTGGCGTCAGCATCTTGTAGTAAGTGATCTTGCAACGCACCATGGCTTTCCGGCGAACTAGGGGACGCTTGATGCGGGCTAGGGGATCGAAAGGTGGGGGAATGGGCTGGAGATTTGGTGTGGTTTTAGGGCAGTGGCTGGCGTAGGCCGAGCAGCAAAGGTTCTGGTGTGAATAGTGGTTCCGGTGACGACCGGTCAATCGGTTTTGACTGTACATCGCTCTTGTCGCGTTCGCGTTGCAACCCGGCACGCTGGACCCTCCACGTCGCTCACCGAATGGAACGCGCTTCGTCTTGCATTTTCGCTCGCTTGTGGGACCGCAGTTGAGAGCAAACCGACGTCCCTCCCCCTCCCCCGCCCGCGTCATTTATTATACCACCACTCCCTCCGTTTTATGCGGAGTAAATAAAAACAAAGGGAGTATACTATGGATGAGGATCCCCTGACGTGGCCGAACCCATTGAGTAACTGACATGCAGGGCCTAGCAAGCATGGGGTCTGCAGTAAGTGATCGAAAGGGAGGGTAAGGCAGGGATACCTACGTCAGAGGATCCACTTCCACTATACTACTTTGACCAAATGTTAGAGTAATAATATATGACATGCAACTTACACAAATGTTAGAGTAATAATATATGACATGCAACTTACACAAAGCATACAGGGTCTAATGCGTTTTTCGAGGCTAACTTTGACCAAATGTTAGAGTAATAATATATGACGTGCAACTTACACAAAGCATACGGTCAAATTCGTATGTGAAAGGAGTTTCCAATGATATAATTTTCACATTATACATCTCATGTACTATTAATCTCGTCAATAGTCAAATTGGAAACCATCTCGAGTACAAATCTTGGAGTACGTACGAATCTAACAATATTGATTGGGCGTTGTTGAATGTTGATACCTTTTTTATCAAAGTAGATATACTTTGACTACACATAAAACTTATATGTAAACTAGAAAGGATAGGAGGGAGTATATTGTACGTTCAAAAACAAAACGAACATTGAATACCCTTTATATATGATTTGCGGATGCTATGATCACCAGTTCAAAATTTTGAATCCGCCTTAGGTATCAGTGGCCCCACTTGTTCCCTCTTGATTTCATCTCAGGGTCCGGAGATCTATTGAAAGAGGACTAGGGTGGGTACATGCGAATGATACTCGGCGGAATGTTCAAATGAGGCATGCAGGAGGATGGACTCGACTGGAGGGCGACATGATCGATGGAGAAGAGGGTTGGAGAGGAATGAGAAATAAGCAAACGCCACATGATTATACTTGAACGGCTCAAATAAACAATAAGTTGTCTCGCTTGGCCTACATAGTGAAAGGCCTAATGCGCAACGCGGAGCACTGACGCTCGAATATGGCCGGGAAAACAGGGAAACAGACATGTGGGGCACACCCGTCGGGACGACGTAGCGCAGACTAGTCCAATGGAGGAGCTGGCCCACGACCTCCTCGCCACCGACAACCGTTCATGTGGGTCGTTGGGGCCAACAACGGGGCGCAGCTCCAGCACCACCTCTGGACACGGCGACTGCGGTGAGCGACACGCTCATATCGTCGCTAGACACGGTCGGTTTCAGTTTGCCGAGGGTGGCGTTAGTGTTGTGGCACGACCAACGGTATGTTTGGTTTGTGCCCAAGGTTTCCCCATCAAAGCATTGGGTAGCCAAAATTTTGGTTGAGGTATTGGTTGCCCATGATTTGGCCCACATTGGCAAGAAAAATGAACTTGAGTTGGCTAGAGTTCATTGGCATGCCAAAGAAATGGCAACCATCCAAACAAAGACCAATCTTTGGGTCATGACCAAAATTTTAGTTGAGGTATTGGTTGCCCATGATTTGGCCGACATTGGCAAGAAAGATGAACTAGAGTTGGCTAGAGTTCATTGGCATGCCAAAAAATGGCAACCATCCAAACAAAGACCAATCTTTTGGTCATGACCAAAATTTTGGCAAGGTGCACTTTGGCCACAATCCAAACACACCCCAACACCCAGCTCATCGAGGATGCACGGGGCGCCGCGACGCGTCCGCGGAGTGGTGTAGCGCGGCCAACTGCATCCTCTGGACCTGAGACCATGCCGGGTCGTCTTGCTTTTTCAATGAAATACGGGGATCTGATGTGAGCAAAGGGCATCTCCAACGTTGCCACGACCGCAGCTGACTACCCTGGCACACCAAAACCCTCGTCCCTCTCGCCGTCGCGCGGTGCGTTCCCAGCCGACGCCAGCTGCCCGCATACATGCCGTCCGTTCGTATGTCGTCATTAAGAGGCTCAGTGCCTGCGGAACCAACTCCGGCGACTTAATGACGCACCCGGACGCTTGGCCTCACCGGAATGCGCTACTTAAAGCAGCAACGCCCAGCTAACCTCCACACCATAGCGCATCGTCCTCCTACTTGGAACCACATCCGCCATGACCGCAAGCACGAACGCTCTGCGGGAGAGCTTGTCTTCAGGGATGGAGCTCGAGGTCGCCGCCCTCGCTCAAGTCACCGCACAAGCGGTGGCCACGCTGGCGGCCGACGACGGGAGCACCGTCAGCCACGCGTCCTACTTGCCGCCGTCCAACGTCCGGCACCGCCGAGGTCGGGGACTCCTCCGAGGATGAGTAGGACATGGGAGGCGGCAGGGCATGGTGTGCCAACTGGCCGGTCCGTCTCCCATGCTCTACTTTTCCTCGCCGGAGACCGCACCTTCACTTCACGGGTCTTGAACCCCGCCCCCATACATGGAGATCACAGATGGAGGACGTCGGTCGCTGCCGTAGAATAGGTTTAGGGTCGGGTTTCTTTTATTTTTTTGTCCTATAAAAGTTCAAAATGTAATGAAAATCTGCCGTGTTTGCATTAATCTCGGCCGGTGTATATGAACTTTCACAATAATATACATATTGTAGGAGTACTAGCAAGATGCCCGTGCGTTGCACGGAAGATCAAGATCTTGTGGGAGAAAAGGATGAACAAGGGAAAGCCTTATCTGCAAATGTGGAGAGGAGTGCAGGTAAATTGTCATAGTTTCCTTCCTATCCGTTAGATATAGATCGGACGGCCTATATTGCAGGATTGGACACATCTTTCTACATCTACGGGAACCTACGAAAGGGTTAACGCAAATTGCCTCTCTCTCTCCTCCCCGGATTTCATGGTGGTGGGCCCCTCCCTCCCCCCAATCTACAATCAATAGCTCACATGTTTCACATTACGTTAATTATGTTGCTGGGATTACGTAGGTGTAGCATTACTCGTCCTAAAAAACCCAACTAAGCCAACCTCCCAGCATATCGCACGGGAAAAGACCCGGCCGCGCCGTTTTAGTCGGGATTACCGGATTACTAGTAGTAGTATCGATGGATCGTGCGAAGCAACAAATTTTTTTTGAGGGGGCGAAGCACCTAGTTTAAAAGGAAAAAATGCGGTACACTCACAACACTCCTGTCATGGTCGCATTGCACCCCACACATGTTCGGTCCTGCACACGGCTCACGCAAACGGAACGCACTTCGGCTTGCCTCTTCACTGACACGTGGAACTACACTTGGAGAAACCGACCATGCGCCAAACTCCCCCCGCCCACCGCGCGAAAATCCTCCCCCCCCCCCACACCCAAAAATTCCCCCCAAATCCTATTCAACCGCCCTTCGGCCAACTAGCCAATAATATTCCCCAAACCCCCTCCCCCCTGTCCCCCTCCACTCCATTCGCTCCGCCAAAGCTGCCCTCCCCGCCGTGCCGATACGTCGGCGCCGCAGTTCGGCGATCCTCTCGCTCCCACAGTATGCTCTCGTAGACTGCCGTCCTCTAGCCGCGCCGCCACCTCTGGCTACGTTCTTGTGGAGGCGCACGGCGGTCAGCGCCGCCACCACTGGCGACGTTCGTGTGGAGACGCACGGCGGTCAGCTTCTCCCATGGTATGCGCATTCTAGACTGAGGCCCCGTTCATGTCGGTGTAGCACTGAATGTTAGCTGATAGACGCTGTTAATCTCACTGTCTGCCGAAGTAGTTTACTGTCAATATGCTCTGCTTAAGAAGGTTCCTTGCCCTATTCCGCACTCAATCTGCTTAGCTGAGATGGCATGCCAAGGCCGATTAGTTGCTAAAATATCCTGCCATATATTTATTGTGACGTAGATTGCCATGGTCTAGTAGCCAATCTGTTAGCTGAAATAGCTCTACACCGTTTTATACTCGATCTTTGTTGCTGCGATGGCCTTCGATAGTTCGATGGCTGTGTGCTCGGCCTCATTGATTGCTGAAACAACCTGCCATAATTTGGCACTCAAATCTGTTTGCTGAATTAGCTTTACATATATTTCGTTACTTAGATCTGCTCGTCCAAATATCTTGCCATAGCTTTAGACATCGACCTAGGTATTTTTTTGGACTTCATAAAAAAAGCATATATGTTTTTCCTGTAATATCTAGTAGAAGAACTAATTTGTATGTCTAACAGACGGACAGGACTTGGATAACTTCTACTCGAAGATTCTCCGCTGCATATGTCGAGGGGGTTGAAAACTTCATGAACTTTATCAGAGCTGAGTACGGTGGTCAGAAATCAGATGTGCTCTGCCTGTGTAGCAGTTGTATGAATTCAGTTACAAGACCCCAGTCAACTGTGCAAAATCATCTACACATGTATGGGATGTCGGTCACATATACTAGGTGGGTTCATCATGGTGAAGCTGTGAACGTCAATGTTATTGACTACGTGGAAGCAGCAGATCACCATCTTGATATGCCTGATGCTCAGGTGGAACAGGAGGAGGAGGTGGTGGTGGCGGAGCCAGTGAGTTTGACCAACATTGAAACAATGCTACAAAATGCTCGTGCATTTCGTGAACTTTCACCTGCAGAAGAAAAATGGTGGGCCCGCATGTTGGAACAATGCAACGTTGTTGTCACCCCAGGAAATAAGCTGTCAGTATTCTCAGCTATGGTCACCTTTCTTGAAGTGAAGACATCTGAGCGGATGACCAACAAATCATTCGATGCGATGTTGGCTGCTTTCCGCGAATCTTTCCCAGATGCGTCTGAGCTGCCACACACCTACAGTAAAATGAAGAATTTCCTTCGTGCAGTTGGAATTGGATATGATATGATCCATGTTTGTAAGAATAATTGTGTTCTGTTCCGGAAGGATTATGCCAACTTAAGTGAATGCCCGAAATGCAAATCATCAAGATGGAAAGATGGCGAGGCTATGAACAGGATTCCTCATAATGTTCTGAGACATTTTCCAATTACACCAAGATTGCAGAGGTTGTTTCATGATGCTGAAACAAGAGAGGATGTACTGTGGCATTCTAGGAACCAGGAGTACAGAGATCAGAATGTAATGAGCCATCCATCTCATGGTAGTGAGTGGAAAAGCTTCAATGATAAACACAAAGAGTTTGCTGTTGACCCGAGAAACATTAGACTTGGCTTAGCTTCAGATGGATTTAACCCATTTGGCCACCAGAGCGCCACATATAGCATGTGGCCAGTGCTTGTTATCCCTTACAACATGCCTCCAAATGTCTGCACCAAATAATCAAACTACATGATGGCCTTGCTCATCCCAGGTCCAAAAAGTCCTGGAAAGGATTTTGATTTGTTCATGGAGCCTCTTGTGGAGGAACTTCAACATCTATGGAAGGGTGTTCTCACTCGAGACCTATATAGCAGCCCACCAGCTGATTTCTTTCTACGTGCCATTATAATTTGGTGCATCCATGATTATCCAGCTTTGGGCACTATGTCAGGGCGAACGACACATGGTTACAATGCATGTGTTTGCTGTGACAGGAATCCGCTGTCATACGCAATACTTAGCAAGATCTGTTACATTGGACACCGTCGTTTCCTTGTCAAGGACAAGCCGCATCCTAGAAAATACCGAAGACATGTGTTCAATGGAAAGCATGAAAACCGTGATGCGCCAAAGAGGCTCACCGCCGATGAGTTGCAAGTGGAATTAGAGAAGGTCAGGCATATTACACCAGGAAACCATCCTGGTAATGGTAGCGGGAAAAGGAAGCGTGGCAGGGTAGAAGAGATATTATTGTTTACCCGCAGGTCCACTTTGTGGGACTTGGAGTATTGGAAAGATTTGGATCTGCGGCATAATCTTGATATGATGCACATCGAGAAAAATATATGTGACAGCATTATCGGCACACTTCTTAATATTGAAGGCAAGACGAAAGATGCCTTAAAATCTAGGATTGATTTGACACACCTGGGTATCAGAAAGGATTTGCAGGTGCAAGATGAAGGTAAACCACGGGATATGGCACCAGCTGTGTACGTCTTGGACAAGGTAAAAAGAAAAGAATTCTGTGAGGTCCTGTCACGTGTGAGATTCCCACATGGATTTTCTTCCAACCCTGAAAGGAGAGTCAGTGCAGATGGAAACAAGGTACAAGGGTTGAAAACTCATGACTGCCACGTCCTACTTCAAAGGGTTTTACCTGTTATCCTTAGAGGATTGGGCCGCCCTGACTTATACAGAGCAGTTGCGAAGTTGGGACAATTCTTCAGGGAACTCTCCAGTAGGAATATCAGGATAGATGCTTTGGAGCGTCTTAGAGACAAGATACCAACTATCCTATGCGACCTTGAGAAGATATATCCTCCGGCCTTCTTTGATGTGATGGTGCATTTGGCTATTCATCTACCTGATGAGGCTCTACTTAGAGGTCCAGTACAGTATGGCTAGATGTACCCTATTGAAAGGCGGCTAGGCACTTTCAAGGGCTATGTTAGGAACAGAGCTAGACCCAAGGGTTCCATTGCAGAGGCCTACATTGCTATAGAAGCGTTGACATTCTGCTCAAAATACATTGAAACAGCTAATCAGCTTAGCAAAGAGGTGGGTGAAGACAATACCGGGCTCAATGTTTTTGATTATTCTGTTCAAGTTCAGGGAAGAGTAGACAAGAGGACAAACCTAAAGATTTGGACAAAATGGTTTGGTATGTGTTGAATAACTGTCCTGAGATACTACCTTATATCAAGTAAGTGCAGTACTACAGCTTATACATCGTAATCTACTAACTTGCAGCACATTCTTATATATTTAGATGTTTGACGCGATCACTATGTTGTGCAGCATCTACAAAGAGGAGTTACTGCCGCAAAATCCAAGAAATATTGACAAACTGGTTATGGCAGGATTTGCGAAATGGTTCAAGAACCATGTAAGCTTTTGAAGTGCACTGCCAGTTTTTTTTAATATATTGAGTACATAAGATGATCAACTTGTCTATTTTCTAACCATAGGTTAAGATGATGCGGGAGGATGGGCAGGCAGTTGATGATGCCCTTTACTCACTAGCAATGGGTCCTAATACTCGGGTAAGACATTATGAATCTTGCGTTGTTGGAGATGTGCGCTACAACACCCTTGCACGAGACAAAGGCAGGAAGACACAAAACAGTGCCATCATGAGAACGGATACGTATGACAAAGAGACAACTGAAATGTATGCTAACATACCAGACATTATTCAGTTGTAGTATATCTCCAGTTTCGAGGATCATCGGTGTGTGGTTCTGTTGTGATGTCGTTGGTATAACCTATTTTCCAGGATCGCAAAACCCAGAGCTGATGATTATTTCAAATCCATCAAAGTCAAGGCGGCGTACCAGACCAACGAGCCTTTTATTTTGGCAAATCAAGCAACACATATATTTTTCTTGGAAGACACATTTGCACGTAGCGATGAATGGAGAGTATTGCAAAGGTTTGAGCAGAGGAATTCGTTTAATCAAGTTGCACAACAAGATGATGCTTACACTGCTCCTGATGTACAAGATAACACAAATGTTCCTAATATCTTTGAGAACCATCACGTCAATGACGCCGGTGAAAAGATTGCCTGTCGTGCTGTGGACATACAAGAGTTGATCAAGAAGAAGCCAACATTCAAGGACGTTGAGGACGAAGAAGAAGATGACACCGTGGGGAATTACAATTCAGACTGATACACATGGAGAAGATGTTGACGCTGCTGCTGCGGATGATGATTACATTGCTTTTGTCGTATTTGCCTGTCAGAAGACATTTTTTTATCTACTATGTGAAATTGTGTTTGCTATGACAACTGAAACCTGATGAACATGTTTTTTTTAGTATTTTTGCTGTGAGAACGTCACTTGTTATGTATGCTGATTTGTGTTTGGTGATTGTACGACAACTAAAACATGATGACATTGTTGTTTAGTTGTACTCATATTTGGCTGTGAAACTTGAATTGATGACATAGTTTGCTGTTGGACTGCAATTTGCTCGACGTCTTCGAATGAGAACAAAGCTAACCCAACAAGGCCTCTGCTATTTATTTATTTATATGAGCAAAAGGGGATACCCCCTGATTTTCGTTAATAGAAATCATTAGATGTTCACAACACTATGCCCAGCCTGCTACACAGGTTTCATTCATTACTAGTTTCAGCAAAGTGCTCATGTCGTAGCCATTCAATACATCACGAGTGCTACATACACTGCAAATAAAGAGACAATCATCCTACAGAGCACATCAATTTTGCCCATTATCTTCACAAGCTCTTTCATCTCCTCATTGCTGTCAAGGCCGTTCAGCAGCTATTGCTTGGCCATGATCAGAGGAACTGCATCTTTAACCTTCTGCTCTGCATCTTCCTCTTCTGCCGTTCCTTCAGTTACTTGTCCAACACCCCAACCTGCTGGTATTGGGATTCCTCGGCTAACCAAATAATCAACATAGTTGCATTCCCCCACATCAGCAACTTCCCAGAAATACAAATCACACGAATCTTCCCTTTTCTGCGTGAATCAAATTGGTAGATCATCAACCAAACTATTAAAAAATCAGCAACTGAAAGCAGTAGAACAACACTTAAACATATTATTACCCCATGATTCGGGCATTTGTAGAAGACTCGGCCAGGGTTGCGGATTGTGGTTGAGACGCGACGGATGACTCTGCGTGATTTGCAGCAGTGGCACCACACCAACGGCAGCAGGTTGCGATGAGCAATCGGCTGCGGTGCGCGTGCCGGCGAGGGTGACCCACAGGCGATGGTACGGGTTGCGACTTGGCGCATATCTGGTTGTTGCCTGCTGAAGAGCAGGTGGACGAGCAGCCAGCGAACATGGTTGCTGCGGCCAGAGCTTCTGATGCTAGGCAGAGTAAGTAGAGAAGAGGAGAAGCGAACGTTGGATATGTCAGTTTCATTACTTGCAGAGTAGCATAGCACCATATATAGTCATAGTCTAGGTTTGGATTCGAACCAGCTACAGGAGCACATCTTTCTTTTTTTCTAAAACTCGGCAACGTCTCTTTACTGGTACACTAGCTTGTTCTGTACGCCTTCCCAAGTCTTTGATTTTCTTTCCCTTTTTTTGCGAGGAAGGAAGGAGGACAAAATTGAGAGTTCCTGGGACTCGAACCCAAGACCTCTCGGTTGAAAACCAAGGGTGCTAGTCACTTATGTGGCGAACGTTCCCTGTGAGGAGGACGGCAGACGAACGCATTTTCCTCGCAGTTTTCTTCCTATATATAAAAAAGTATGCTACTTGGTGTCCGCTTAGTCAACAAATGATTGTGCCAACCTTGACCATTGGATTGACATTCAACGTCTGTCGTGTTTCTTCAGTCTCTTCTTCCTCGAGCCGCCAAAGCCAACCTAGGGCCGGCGGGACCGCCTGCTCCCGCCTCCCACGGTTGGCTGTGATCCGCCCCGGCTCCTGTTCGTTCCCGTCCGAGGCCTCACCATCGTCCTCCGCCTTGGTTCGCTCGCCGCGGCGCCGCCCTCCGGTGTTGTCAACATGGTCAACAACCGAGAGGAATAAGGAGATGAATGTACATGATGAGGATGACAGTAGGGACCAAGCAGCGTGCACAGTAATTTTGTTTTTTCAGAACGGAGAAGGGTATCAACTGGGTTGTGCGGGACCTGTGGCCCGTCTAGCCCAGGCTTTTATTTCATATGTTTAGCACATGACGAGCCCAGTTTGTTTTTTTCCTTTCTGAAAATTGCTAGCTAGCTATTTTGTTTTTTGCAGAATAACCAACATAGGCCTACTTGCTTTTCCACGCCCTGCTGGGCCGGAAATCTTTCAAGACGAGGAGGGATGCATTTTGCCCAGAAAATGGTCTATAAGTAATAAGAAATGGGCTATAAGTAATAATAAATGGGCTGTAAAATGAAAAAATACAGCAAACAGACAATTAGTTCCAAAATACTGTTTTCTTTCGGATTTTGATATTTTAAATTTCATTGTTTTTGTGCGGGTAAAATTTCATTGAATTTAAATTAAGGTATATTTAGATTTAAAATTAATTTGAATCTGGCTAGAAATTTCGGGTTGTATGATGTTTGGGACAGATTTGGAGGTTGACTTGTGGGTCTACTAGGTTGACGTGTACTTTGGCTTTGTCAACTTAGTCCACAAACGATTCTAGTAGCAGTGACCGTTGGATGTTAATCCAACGGCCGTGCTGCTTCTTCAATATCTGATCTTCTTGCTCTAGCCGCCCAAACCAGCTCCGGTGGGACTGCCTGCTCCCGCCTCCCGTGGCCGGCTGTGTTGCCGCACAGGCCGCACCGCCCCACCGTACTTCATTGCTGGCTAGGCCATTCCTCTACTCACCCACACCTCCTGTTATTTTCCGGCGACGGCAGCCGGACCAGTAAACCCACGTACTCCCCTCCGCGTGGTCAACCATTGCCGAGTCTTCCCCGGCTCCGTGTCATTCCCTTCCTAGGCCTCGCCATTATCCACCGCCATGGTGCTCTCGGCGCGGCCTGGTCAACTTGGTCAACGAACGACATCCATCGGCCGTGGACTGTACGCGCAAAATAATGATTCCTCCACCTGACAGCTGGGACCCACCGGAAGGGCCTCTGTATTTCGCAAAAAAAACATCCCCCCCCCGCTGACATGTCGAACCCACCAGCTATATCTTCGCACGCAAGGAAGTGCCTCTTATTACGCACAAAAAAATGAATACCCCCCTGCTAGCTGGGACGCACCATAGTGGGAGGATGACTTGTGGGCCAACAAAGTTGACGGGGACGGAGGGCTTTGTCAACTTAGTCAATATGAACGATTCTAGCTCAAGTGACCGTACGATGTCCATCCAACGGCCGTAGTGCTTCGTCAACCTCTGGTCTTCTTGCTCCAGCCACCCAAAGCAGCGCCGGTCGTGCCGCATGCTCCTGCCTCCCCGCCCCCTACTATTCCCACCGCTGGCTAGGCCATGTGGCGACGGCATCCTCACACCGCAGCCGAACCAGTGAACCCTCGTACTCCTCTCCGCGCGGGCTTCCACTGCCGCGTCTTCTCCGGCTCCGCGTCGTCCCCTTCCTAGGCCTCGTCGTCGTCCACCGCCGTGGTGCTCTCCACGCGGCGTGGTCAACGCGGTCAAGGAACGACTTCCATCGGAAGAGTACTGTACGTGGAGAGGCTGACAGCTGGGTCCATGGCCACAGCCCAGTTTTTTGTGATTTGCCAAGTAAGTCGCTTTGTCAGGCCTGTTGGGCTGCAAATCTTTCAAGACGAGGAGAGCTTTCATTCGGCTGGCCGAGAAAATGGCCCATCAGTAATGAGAAATGGGCTGTACATTTTTAAAACACATCAAACCGGCAATTAGTTTCAAATATCTTTTTTCGTTTCAAGATTTTAAATTACATTAATTTTTATGCGTGGAGAATTTGTTGGATTTTATATTGATATACATTTATTTTTAAAATCAGTTTGAATGTGAGTTGAAATTTCGGGATTAAAAATAGTTTGGACCGCACCGAAATATGCAAAATTTCGTATAATTTTTTAACCGTGGCCACAATTTAGGCTGTAATGCTAACAAAAAGAATATGGGCTCCAAAAAAACCTTAAGAATTAGCAAATGGGCTAAAAATTATTAGAAATAATGGCAGATGGGCTGTATGCTATTTTCCACAGATTTGAGGCTTTCCTAAAAAAGGTTGACGCACAAGCAGTGACTGTTGGATGTCCATCCAATGGCCGTCGTGCTTCTTCAATCTCTACTCTTCTTGCTCGAGCCGCTCAAACAAGCGCTGGCGGGACTGCCTGCTCCCTCCACCCCGCGGCCGGCTATGCTGCCGCGCAGGCCTCACCGCCCCACCGTACTCCCATCGCTGGCCTAGCCATCCCTCTACTCACCAACACCTGCGGTTATTCTTCGGCGACGGCATACGAACCAGTAAACCCTCATACAGTCGTACTCCCCTCCGCGTGGGAAACAACTGCCGAGTCTTCCCTGCCTCCGTGTCATTCCCTTCCTAGGCCTCGTCGTCGTCCACTGCCCTGGTACTCTCGGCGCGGCCTGGTCAACATGGTCAACGACCGAGATGCATCTGAAGTGGACTGTACGTGGAGAGGCCGACAGCTGGGTCCATGGCCGCACGCAAGGAAATGCCTCCTTATTATGCGCAAAATAATGATTCCTCCACCTGACATCAAGGACCCATCGAAAGGGCCTCTATATTTCGCGAAAAAAACGTTACCGCCGCTGACAGCTCGGACCCACCAGCTATATCTTCGCACGCAAGGAAGTGCCTCCTTATTACGCAAAAAAAAAAATGAATACTCCCCCTGTTAGCTGGGACCCAGTATAGTGTCCGGCTGACTTGTGGGCCTACTAAGTTGACGGGGACGGAGGGCTTTGTCAACTTAGTCAATATGCACGATTCTAGCTCCAGTGACCGTACGATGTCCATCCAACGGCCGTAGTGCTTCTTGAACCTCTGGTCTTCTTGCTCCAGCCGCCCAAACCAGCGTCGGTTGTGCCTCGTGCTCCTGCCTCCTGTGGCCGACTGCGATGCGGCGGAGGCCTCACCGCCCCCTACTACTCCCACCGCTGGCCAGGCCATCCCTCTACTCACCCACATTGCATGTTACTCTGCGGCAATGGCAGCCTCACACCGCAGCGAACCAGTGCCCTCGTACTCCTCTATGCGTGGGCATCCACTGTCGCGTCTTCCCCGGCTCCGCGTCGTCTAGCGCCCTTGTGCTCTCGGCGCGGCGTGGTCAACGTGGTCAAGGAACGGCTTCCATCGGACGTGGACTGTACGTGGAGAGGCTGATAGCTGGGTCCACGGCCGCAACAAGGAAGTGCCTCCTTATTATGTGCAAAATAATTATTCCTCCACCTGACAGCGGGGACCCACCAGACGGGCCACCGTATTTCACCCTTGACTGCTGGGGCCCACCGGCTACATCTTTGCACGCAAGGAAGTGCCTGACAGTCGGGACCCACCTGGTCGAAGCGTACATAGCATTGTCATTTTGGTCGCGAACGTGTACGTACATATATACTGGTGGATGTAGAGGCGCACACGTGTCGTAGTAGAGGCGGCCAGGGTGCAAGAAAGAAAATACGGTCATGTATGTGTACATACGGGCAGGGTCTCGAACGCCTACTCGCGCATACATACGGCAAGGGCTCGTTGACATGGCTGGGTCGGAACAGAGAAACAGCGTCGTCGTCGTGTTCATGGGGAGGCAACAGAATGCGTCGTGTTCATGGGGAGGCAACGGAATGCGTCGTGTTCATGGGGAGGCAACGGAATGCGTCGTGTTCATGGGGAGGCAACGGAATGCGTGGGAGCCAACCGGCTGGGTCGGAATGGAATGCATGGTCGTGTTCATCGGGAGGGCTTGGACGGAACATGCGATGGAAACGAGGCCTGGCGTACCGCACAACGGAGGAAACGGACCTCCTACGTTCGGAATGGGGTCCTGTTGATCGGGAGTGGTCTGACGTACCGCAAAACGGAGGAAACGGACCTCCTACGGTCGAAACGGGGGTCCTGTTCATTGGGAGGGGTGTGGCGTACCGCAAAACGGACGAAATGGACCTCCGACGGTCGAAACGGGGGTCCTGTTCATCGGGATGGGTGTGGCGTACCGCAAAACGGAGGAAACGGACTTGTGTTGGAGCACTACGGTCGAAACGGGGGTCCTGTTCATCAGGAGGGGTGTGGCGTATCGCAAAACGGGACTCCACGGGATACTGTTCATCTCCATCGTCGACCCCCTCCAGCCTCCACGAGCTACTGTTCATCCACAGTCGACCTCCTCCAGCCTCCACCTGCGACTGTTCATCCACGGGCTCCTGTTCATCCAGCCTCCACCGCGCGCTACTCCACCGGCTACTATTCAACCAGCCCTCTCCAAGGGCTCCTGTTCAACCACCCCTCCACGGGCTACTGTTCATCCTGCCCTCCACCGTCTACTGTTCATCCTGCCCTCCACGGGGTGGTCCTGTTCATCCAGCCCTCCACGGGGTCCTGTTCATCCAGCCCCAACCGGCTCGATCGGTCGGGGTCCTGTTCATCTAGAGGCAACACCACGGGGTCCTGTTCATCCACCCCCACCGGGAACTGTTAATCCAACCCCCCCTGCAACGCTCACTGTTCATCCAGAGGCAGCATCGATCGGCTTCAGTTAGCAGAAGTAGCGAAGGAATCACTCGATCGGGTTCAGTTAGCAGCCATCGATCGATCGCTCGGGTTCAGTAACGCGAAGCCTGCAGTGCAATTGCTCGGGTTCAGTTAGATCCCAACGCCTCGCTCAGGTTCAGTTAGAGCCAACGCCTCGCACATGCGCGCGTACATGTACGAGATAAACGCGCATCGCTCGGCCCCCGACCTCCCACCGTAACCGGGAACTCCCCGAAATTTTCCTCGCCCTCGCTTCTACCACGGTTTTTTCCGTCATGGACGGCCCAAAGAATGTCATGCAGCTGCGTCTCCGGCCCGCCCAGGACGAAAAGCCCATTTTCTGTCATGATTTTTTGTCATAGAAGTAGGAGCCTACCACATCTATGATGATACCGGGTTTTGTCACAATTATCGTCATAGAAGTGTCATATGTATGACAGAAAAAAAAATTCGTTCGGCCCAAAATGTCACGGATGTGTCTTTTTTTGTAGTGTAAGCCCGTGAGGTCCAAGCTCAATAGCCCACTTGGCAATCCGGCCAGTTGCTTCTCTGTTTTGAATGATATGTCCCAGAGGGGCTGAACTGACCACTGTGATAGGATGACCCTGAAAATAATGCTTGAGCTTCCGGCTTGCCATAAACACCCCATACACCAGCTTCTGCCAATGCGGATACCTCTGCTTTGATTCGATAAGCACCTCACTGATATAATAAACCGGCCGTTGAACCGGATACTCCTTTCCAGCCTCCTTGCGCTCCACAACAATAGCACACTAACAGCCCGGGCATTAGCAGCCACATATAGCAGTAAAGGCTCTTTATCGATCGGAGCCGCAAGGACAGACGGTTCAGCTAACTGCCTCTTCAGATCCTCAAACGCTTTATCAGCCGCATCGCTTCAGACAAAGTCATCCGTTTTCTTTAGCATCTGATATAAAGGGATAGCCTTCTCCCCAAGACGATTGATAAACCGGCTCAAAGCCGTAATCCGGCCCGCCAGACGCTGAACGTCATTGATACATGTCGGTTTAGCCAGAGAGGTGATAGCTGTGATCTTCTCCGGATTAGCCTCAATGCCCTTGTTAGACACCAGAAAACCCAAGAGCTTGCCTGCCGGAACACTAAAGACACATTTGTCCGGATTAAGCATCATCTTATAAACCCGGAGGTTGTCAAAGCTTTCTCTCAAGTCATCTATCAATGTTTCCTCCTTCCTGGACTTTACCACAAAATCATCCACATATGCGTGAACATTGCGCCCAATCTGCTTATGAAGACAATTCTGAACACAGTGCTGATAAGTCGCCTGGGCACTCTTGAGCCCAAAGGGCATGAAGACATAGCAGAAGGCTCCAAAGGGAGTTATAAAAGTTGTCTTCTCCTGGTCCTTAACTGCCATTTTGATCTGATGATAACCAGAGTAAGCATCCAAAAAACACAAACGGTCACAACCCGTCGTAGCATCAATAATCTGATCAATGCGAGGGAGGGCAAAGGGATCTGCTGGACAAGCTTTGTTCAAATCTGTGTAGTCCACACACATATGCCAAGTGTCGTTTTTCTTAAGAACCAGCACCGGATTAGCTAACCACTTAGGGTGAAAAACCTCCACGATAAACCCTGCGGCCAATAGCCGAGCTACCTCCTCACCAATAGCTTTACGCCTTTCTTCGTTGAAGCGGCGGAGAAACTGCCTGACCGGTTTAAACTTAGGATCTATATTAAGTGTGTGCTCAGCGAGTTCCCTCGGTACACCTGGCATGTCAGAAGGCTTCCATGCAAAGATGTCCCAATTCTCACAGATGAACTCGATGAGCGTGCTTTCCTATTTGGGATCCAGGTTAGCGCTGATGCTGAACTGCTTGGATGAATCGCCAGGAACAAAATCAACCATCTTAGTGTCTGTGGCCGATTTAAACTTCAACGCCGGATCATGCT
The DNA here is from genome assembly GCF_003073215.2 of Triticum urartu. Taxonomy (NCBI): domain Eukaryota; kingdom Viridiplantae; phylum Streptophyta; class Magnoliopsida; order Poales; family Poaceae; genus Triticum; species Triticum urartu. The sequence goes on from NC_053024.1 coordinate 458,898,480, forward strand.
CCGTAGTTGGCTTTTTCAAAGAAGTCATGTCTGCCGGATCAACCTTGTCTTTATAAAACTTCAGCTCTTCTGTGGCACGAACCGACTCAGCATAAGCCGCATCACCTTCCTCACATTCCAAAGCGATCTTCCTGCTCCCATGTACTGTGATGGTCCCCTTATAACCTGGCATCTTACGCTGCAGATAAACATAACACGGCCTCGTCATGAACTTGGCATAAGCCGGTCGCCCAAACAGGGCGTGATACAGACTCTTGATTTTCACCACCTCAAAAGTCAATGTTTCTGACCTTGAATCATGATCATCTCCAAAGGCCACCTCTAGGGCTATCTTGCCCACTATATACGCAGACTTACCGGGCACCACACCATGAAAAACAGTGTTCGACGGTGTAAGATTCTTATCTGTCAACCCCATACGGTGGAAGGTATCATAGTAAAGAATATTTATACCGCTTCCCCCATCCATAAGCACCTTGGTGAATGTATACCCCGAGGTGCCACCACTAAGGCCAGATGACCCGGATTATCAACCCGGGGTGGGCGATCCTCTCTACTCCATAAAATGGGCTGCTCAGACCAGCACAGATATTGAGGCACCGCCGGTTCAACAGAGTTTACTGCCCTCTTGTGAAGCTTCTGACCGCGTTTACACAAGCTAGTGATAAAGACATGATACTGCCCACTATTCAACTGCTTCGAGTTGCTCTGATAACCCGACTGCTGCTGCTACTGATTCCCCTGATGGTTATAACCTCCTTGATTGCCCTGGTTCCCATGATGGCCATGTCCGGTTTGATTGCCTTGGAATCCTGAACCGGAGCTTCCACCTCTGTAACCCGGCCCATGAAAACCGCCTCCTGAACCGCCGGGCGGGCCGTTGTCATATTTAAACATATTGGAATTCTTAAACTCCCGCATAATGAAACAATCCTTCCAAAGATGTGAAGCTGGCCTTTCCTTCGATCTGTGCTTTGGACAAGGCTGATTTAACAGGCACTCCAGATTGGGGCCTGACCCTCCGCCCCTCTGAGGCTGTTTACCCTTACGACGCTGACCGTTGTCCTGAGCGTTGGTGTTAGCCACCAAGTCCAAACTATTGTCCGCTTTGCACTTGCCATCATTCCCATGACCTGCCGGATTGTGCTGCTGCCCCTTGGTATTGTTGTTCTTTTTCCCTTTCCCCGGTTTGTCATCCTCAGACTCAGGGTCTCTGGTACTATCTGAATCGGCGTATTTCACCAAAGCAGCCATTAGAGTTGACATGTCATTGAAGTGACGCTTGAGCCTCCCTAGCTTCAATTTTAATGGCATAAACTGGCAGTTGCCCTCCAACGTCAAAACTGTTGTATCTGCATTAATGCGGTCTGACGAATGAAAAATAGCTGAGACTCGCTTCACCCAATGCGTAGTAGACTCCCCCTCCTCTTGAACACAAGCGGCTAGGTCTGCAATTGACATAGGCTGCTTACATGTATCTTTGAAATTCTGGATAAACCTGTGTTTTAACTCAGCCCATGACCCGACAGAGTTAGCTGGTAAGCTCTTTAACCAAGTTCGAGCTGTCCCCTCCAACATCATGGTGAAGTATTTAGCACACACTGCTTCATCCACGTCCAACATCTCCATCGCCATCTCATAACTCTCCACCCATGACTCCGGTTGCAAATTAGCGGTGTAATTGGGCACCTTACGAGGTCCCTTAAAATCCTTGGGCAGTCGCACATTACGCAAAGCGGGGGTAAGACATGGCACCCCTAAAGAACTGAAGACCACGCGGGGCTCCACTAAGGTGGTAAGGCGAACCGGAGTAGGTAGACGAGCAGCGTGCAGGGCTGCCAACTCGGCTTCTCAACGTGCACAACCATGATCCACCACATCATGCGCATTAGCTCCACCACCTGCCGGGTTGTGTCCTCGCGGCGAGTTACGGTGACGTGCACTACTTGATACGGCCGGTTCATCCTCAACGTGCCTGCTGTAGCTCCGACTCAGACGGGGGGTGGAGTGAATCCTCTCGCGACTATGCGAATAAGCCTACTGCTGGTTTAAAGTTGTTTGAAGGAACTCTCTGGCCCGTCGTGCCTCAACCGTCACTGGTGACTCGCCGTCAGTTGGGAGGGCTGCCAATTGTGAAGGGGCGGCCACAATGTTATCCAACGGGTTGGAGTAATCCCCAGGGGCGTCGGAACATACTGTGGCACAACGTTGTTCTGACGAGGCGGGTTCATCCTGCGCGGCTGAACCAGCGCTCCTGTTCCCGGCGCCTCCGTCTGGTTTACCACTGGCTGATTACTGGTTCCGACTCCTGGCATGTTGAAGAGATTTCTTGGCTCATAGCCTGGCGGGAGGTGCGACCGGTATCTCCTTCTCATGACCTCATCTGAGGCATTCTAGTCCAACCTAAGCCGGTAGGCCTGAGCTTCCAACTCGGCCCGTTCTGTAGCCATCCTCGCGTTCTCTGCTGCTAGGTCCGCTTTAGCCTGAGTTATCTCATCTTTCACCTTTGCAATCTCCGCATTGTGCTGATCTCGGGCTGTCGCGTCCACCTCCGCGGCCATCAGTGTTGCCAAAGCGTCGAACAAATTAGACAAAACCTGAGCGGGAGGCGGCGCAGAGCCCCCTGCTCCTGCTGGCGTTGCTGTTGCTAAACCGGAGAACATCGCCGCGGTGGTAGAAGAGTGCTGCGTTGGTTGTGTACCGGCCATGAAGACCGTGACCCGGTTGGCAGATCGAGGGGGTCCGGAATACTGTTGCCATCGGGACTCCCACTAATCCGGTCGTCCTGCAGATGATATAGCGACTCGGTTTCTCCGGTTGAAGACTCGTCATCAGAATGGACAACAGCCTCCCCATCAGATGCCGGTCCGTCCTCATATTCTGCTCCATGGATGACACCTACGAAAATATGCCTTGGTGCGGGCTGAACTGGGGTAAGGCTTGCACGCTGAGCCATCTCGATGACGTCGGTGCAGGTGTCCGGCTCAGGGCCCGGTTCGCCGATCTTGCTAATGAAGACGTGAACTCTGCCAAAGGGGACCCGGTACCCGTATTCAAATGAACCGGCCTCGGGATCCCATCCTGCATCGTCAATGTAGAGCTTGCCACCATGGCTCTTCGTCATCCCGCCCACAGCGTATCCCTTGAGTCCTTCGAAGCCGCCCTTCAAGAACTCGAAACCATCGTGCGACAGCCCCACGATGGGCGCCAACTGTCCTGGGGTTGTCACGGCAGATGTCCTCGTGAAAGGACTTAGTCATGGAGCCATTGCTACGGGTTAGCTTAAAGGGGTTAAACTGGACAAGGGACACGAGGATTTTTATACTAGTTCGGCCCCTTCGATGAAGGTAAAAGCCGACGTCTAGTTGTGTTGGTATTGCTAGGGTTTCGATGACCAGGGAGCAAATCCGCTTTGCCTAGCTCTTGAGTTATTGTGTGTTGTCCCTAAACCGCTGTAGGGTCATCCCTTTATATGCATAGGTTGACGCGCGCCGGTTTATAGAGTCCCGAGGCCGGATCATAAACGTGTCTGGCTCGGTCTCTATCCTTCCTATCTTACAATGCAAGTTACATAATAAGGTCGGTTTACATCTATAGGCCTTAACTCGCCTTTGGGCCTTGGGCCTTCATAAAGCGCCATCATTCTTAGGTCTTCATGGGCTTCTAATCTTCACAAAGTTAATCCGGCTACTCCTGGCCGGTTTACGCCCAGTAGTAATATCCCCAACAAGATTGCTCATAACCCAGACACTCGAAGACAAAGCACATCCATATTCGTCATCATCTTCTTCGAGATCATGTGTTGAAGGGCAACATCTCTATCGAGCACGTGAATATTGAAGAACAGCTAGCAAATATCTTCACAAAGCTCTTGGATGGGAAGAAATTTAGCAAGTTGCGGTGTGAGCTAAATATCTTAGAATCTTCGAATGTTCTTTGAAAAGGACACACATCCTAACACTTATGCAAAATTGATGTCTTAGATGTGCAACACACAAAGTAACGTTTTTATTCAATCAATGAAGACAAACCCTCCAAGTGTGAAGAAATTAATGAAGAATTTGATTCTCAAAGCCCTACGACAATTGTACGCAGCGTCTGAAATCATCATTCTTATACGGTGGGTCATGCCACTGATACGTCCATTTTGCATCATGTTTTCTTACTGTTATTTAGAAATTTTTATCCATAATAATGCTTTTTGGAGTAATTCTAATGCCTTTTCTCTCATAATATGCAAGGTATACACAAAGAGGGAGAATTCCGGCAGCTGGAAATCTGGACCTAGAAAAGCTACGCCAGGCCACTTATTCTACACAACTCCAAACAAGCTGAAATATTGGATTATTTGAGAAATATTGGAGCAAATAACTACCAGAGGGGGCCAACCAGGTGGGCACAACCCACCTGGGCTCCAGGGAGTCCAGGCGCGCCCTGGTGGGTTGTGCTCACCCAGGCCCACCTCCGGTGCCCATCTTTTGGTATATAAGTCATTTTGACCTAGAAAAAAATAAGGAGAGGACTTTTGGGACGGAGCGCCGCCATCTCGAGGCGGAACTTGGGTAGGAGCACTTTTGCCCTCCGGCGGAGCGATTCCGCCGGGGGAACTTCCCTCCCGGAGGGGGAAATCATCGTCATCATCATCACCAACAACTCTCCCATCTTGGGAGGGGGGCAATCTTCATCAGCATCTTCAATAGCACCATCTCATCTCAAACCCTAGTTCATCTCTTGTGTTCAATCTTGTTACCAGAACTATAGATTGGTGCTTGTGGGTGACTAGTACTGTTGATTACATCTTGTAGTTGATTACTACATGGTTTATTTGGTGGAGGATTATATGTTCAAATCCAATATGCTATTTAAGACCCCTCTTATATTGAGCATGATTATCATTTGTGAGTAGCTACTTTTGTTCTTGAGGTCACGGGAGAAATCATGTTGCAAGTAATCATGTGAACTTGATATGTGTTTGATATTTTGATAGTATGTATGTTGTGATTCCCTTAGTGGTGTCATGTGAACGTCGACTACATGACACTTCACCATATTTGGGCCTAAGGGGATGCATTGTGGAGTAGCAATTAGATTATGGGTTGCGAGAGTGACAGAAGCTTAAATCCCAGTTTATGCGCTATTCTGTAAGGGGCCGATTGAATCCAAAAGTTTAATGCTATGGTTAGAATTTATTCTTAATACTTTTCTCGTAGTTGTGGATGCTTGCGGGAGGGTTAATCATAAGTAGGAGGTTTGTTCAAGTAAGCACAACACCTAAGCGCCGGTCCACCCACATATCAAATTATCAAAGTACCGAACACTAAATAAGCCAACAAGATGAAAGTGACTAGATGAAAATCTCGTGTACCCTCAAGAACGCTTTGCTTATCATAAGAGACCATTTTGGCCTGTCATTTGCCTCAAAAGGATTGGGATATCTTGTTGCACTTTTGTTACTACTAACTTTACATGCTTGTTACAAATTACCTTGCTATCAAACTACTCTGCTACTTATAAATTTCAGCACTTACAAACATTACCTTGCTGAAAACCACTTGTCATTTCCTTCTGCTCTTCATTGGGTTCGACACTCTTACTTATCGAAAAGAGCTAAAATTGATCCCCTATACTTGTGGGTCATCAAGGCTATTTTCTGGCGCCGTTGCCGGGGAGTGAAGCGCCTTTGGGAAGTGGAATTTGGGAAGGAAACATTTATATAGTGTGCTAAAATTTATTGTCACTTGTTACTATGGAAAACAATGTTTTGAGGGGTTTGTTCGGGGTATCTTCACCTCCACCGGAACCACAATTAGCTACCCGTCAACCTACTGCACCTACTGAAAAATTGAATATGAAATTCCTTCGGGTATGATAGAACAACTGCTAGCTAATCCTTATGCAGGAGATGGAACCGAACATCCTTATATGCACTTGATATATGTAGAACAAATTTGTGGATTGTTCAAGATTGTAGGTTCACCCGGAGATGAAGTTATGAAGAAGGTTTTCCCTTTATCTTTGAAGGGAAAATCATTGGCATGGTATAGGCTATGCAATGATATTGGATCTTGGAATTGGAATCGATTGAAATTGGAGTTCCACCAAAAAAATTATCCTATGCATCTAGTTCATCGTGATCGGAATTATATTTATAATTTTTGGCCTCGTGAAGGAGAAAGTATCACTCTAGCTTGGGGGAGGCTTAAGTCAATGTTATATTCATGCCCCAATCATGAGCTCTCAATAGAAATTATTATGCAGAACTTTTTTGCTCGGCTTTCTTGTAATGATCAAACCATGCTTGATACTTCTTGTGTTGGTTCGTTTATGAAGAAGACTATTGTATTCCGGTGGGATCTTTTGGAAAGAATTAAACGCAACTCTAAAGATTGGGAACTCGACAAAGGTAAAGAGTCAGGTATTAAACTTAAGTATGATTGTGTTAAATCTTTTATGGATACCGATGCTTTTCAAAAGTTTAGCACTAAATATGGACTTGACTCTGAGATAGTAGCCTCCTTTTGTGAATCATTTGCTACTCATGTTGACCTACCTAAATAGAAGTGGTTTAAATATCACCCACCTATTAAAGAAGAAATCAAAGAACCGGTACCAGTTAAAGAAGAAACTATACTTTACAATGTTGATCCAGTTGTTCCTTCTACTTATATTGAGAAACCATCTTTCCCTGGTAGGATAAAGGAACATGCTAAATTTTCAACTATGGTCAACAAAAGCTATATTAGAACACCTAAACCTGATGAACAAATCAAAGTAGAACCTAGTATTGCTATGGTTAAAGATCTCTTGGAAGAAGATATGGATGGGCATGTTATTTACTTCTGTGAAGAAGCTGCTAGAATTGCCAAACCTGATAAAAAGGATAAACATAGACCTATTGTTGGCATGCCCGTTATCTCAGTTAAAATCGGAGATCACTGTTATCATGGTTTATGTGACATAGGTGCTAGTGTGAGCGCTATTCCTTACACCTTATATCAAGAAATTATGAATGACATAGCACCCGCAGAGATAGAAGACATAGATGTTACTATTAAACTTGCTAATAGAGACACTATTTCACCAATTGGGATTGTTGGAGATGTTGAAGTCTTGTGTGGGAAAATAAAATACCCTACTGATTTTCTTGTTCTTGGTTCCCCATAAGATGATTTTTATCCCATTATCTTTGGTAGACCTTCCTTGAACACCGTTAATGCTAAGATAGATTGTGAGAAACAAACTGTCGGTGTTAGTTTTGGTGATGAGTCTCATGAGATTAATTTTTCAAAGTTTAGTAGGAAGCTTCATGAAAAAGAATTGCCTAGTAAGGATGAATTAATTGGTCTTCCTTCTATTGTTGTACCACCTACTCATCCTTCAGAACAATATTTGCTAGACCATGAAAATGATTTTCATATGCATGAAAGAAATGAAATAGATAAGATTTTCTTTGAACAACGTCCTCTACTTAAACACAATTTTCCTATTGAAACTCTAGGAGGACCTCCTCCACCTAAAGGTGATCATGTGTTTGAATTAAAACAATTGCCAAACACTTTGAAATATGCTTATCTTGATGAAAATAAGATATATCATGTTATTATTAGTGCTAACCTTTCAGAACATGAAGAAGAAAGATTATTAAAAGTTCTAAGGAAGCACTGAGCTGCTATTTGATATACTCTCGATGATTTAAAGGGCATTAGTCCCACTCTATGTCAGCACAAAATTAATATTGAACCTTATGCTAAACCCGTTGTTGATCACCAACGTCCGTTAAATCCGAAGATGAAAGACGTGGTAAGAACAAACATACTAAAACTTCTGGAAGCAGGTATAATTTATCCTATAGCTTATAGTAGATGGGTAAGTCCTTTTCATTGTGTCCCTAAGAAAGGAAGTATAACTGTTGTTCCTAATGATAAGAATGAACTTATTCCACAAAGAATTGTTACAGGTTATAGAATGGTAATTGAATTTTAGAAAATTAAACAAAGCAACTAGAAAAGATCATTACCCTCTTCCTTTTATTGATCAAACACTTGAAAGATTATCTAAGCACACACAATTTTGCTTCCTTGATGGTTTTTCTGGTTTTTCACAAATACCTGTTTCTCAACCTGACCAAGAAAAGACCACTTTTACTTGTCCCTTTGGAACTTATGCTTATAGATGTATGCCTTTCGGTTTATATAATGCACCTGCTACCTTTCAAAGATGTATGACTGCAATATTCTATGACTTTTGTGAAAAGATTGTTGAGGTTTTCATGGATGACTTCTCTGTTTATGGGAAGTCTTTTGATCATTGTTTAAGCAATCTTGATAAAAGTTTTGCAGAGATGTGAACAAACAAATCTTGTCTTAAATTGGGAGAAGTGCCACTTTATGGTTAATGAAGGCATTGTCTTTGGTCATAAAATTTCTGAAAAGGGTATTGAAGTGGACAAAGCTAAGGTTGATGCAATTGAGAAAATTCCATGTCCTAAAGATATAACCAGTATTCGTAGTTTCTTAGGTCATGTTGGTTGCTATAGGAGATTTATTAAAGACTTCTCTAAAATTTCTAGGACTCTTACGAGTCTTTTGCAAAAGGATATCCCTTTTGTTTTTGATGATGATTGTTTAGAAGCCTTAGAAACACTCAAGAAAGCCTTAATTTCCGCACCTATTGTTCAACCACCTGATTGGAACTTGCCTTTTGAAATTATGTGTGATGCTAGTGATTATACTATTAGTGTTGTTCTAGGACAAAGAGTTGATAAGAAACTGAATGTTATTCATTATGCTAGTAAAACTCTAGACATTGCTCAAAGAAATTATGTTACTACTGAAAAGGAATTCTTAGCAGTGGTGTTTGCTTGTGACAAATTTAGACCTTATATTGTTGATTCCAAAGTAACCGTTCACACAGACCATGCTGCTATTAAATATCTTATGTAAAAGAAAGATGCTAAACCTAGACTTATTCGATGGTTTCTCTTGTTACAAGAATTTGATTTACATATCATTGATAGAAAAGGAGCTGAGAACCCAGTAGCTGATAATTTATCTAGGCTTGAAAATGTCTCTGATGACCCACTACCTATTGATGATAGTTTTCCTGATGAGCAGTTAGCTGCAATAAATGTTGCTCATAGTACTCCTTGGTATGCTGACTATGCTAATTACATTGTTGCTAAATATTTACCACCTAGCTTTACATACCAATAAAAGAAAAAAATCTTCTATGATTTAAGACATTACTTTTGGGATGAACCACATCTTTATAAAGAAGGAGTAGATGGTATTATTAGATGTTGTGTACCTGAGCATGAACAGGGACAAATCCTATGGAAATGTCACTCTGAATATTATGGAGGGCATCATGCTGGAGATAGAACTTCTCACAAGGTATTGCAATCTGGATTTTATTGGCCTACTCTCTTCAAGGATGCCCGCAAGTTCCACTTATCTTGTGATGAATGTCAAAGAATAGGTAATATTGGTAAGCGTCAAGAAATGCCTATGAATTATTCGCTTGCTGTTGAACCATTTGATGTTTGGGGATTTGATTACATGGGACCTTTTCCTTCCTCTAATGGGTATACACACATTTTGGTTGCTGTTGATTATGTTACTAAATGGGTATGAGCTATTCCAACTAGTAGTGTTGATCACAACACCTCTATCAAAATGCTTAAGGAAGTTATTTTCCCAAGGTTTGGAGTCCCTAGATATTTAATGACTGATGGTGGTTCACATTTTATTCATGGTTCTTTCCGTAAAATGCTTGCCAAGTATGATGTTAACCATAGAATTGCATCACCATATCACAGTCTAGTGGTCAAGTTAAACTTAGCAATAGAGAAATAAAATTAATTTTGCAAAAGACTATCAATAGGTCCAGGAAGAATTGGTCTGAGAAATTAGATGATGCACTTTGTGCTTATAGAACAACATATAAAAATCCTATGGGTATGTCTCCATATAAAATGGTTTATGGAAAAGCTTGTCATTTGCCTCTTGAGTTAGAACATAAAGCATATTGGGCCATCAAAAAGCTCAATTATGATTTCAAACTTGCCGGAGAAAAGAGGTTATTTGATATTAGCTCTTTAAATGAATGGACAACCCAAGCTTATGAAAATGCAAAATTATTCAAAGAAAAAGTTAAAAGATGGCATGACAAAAGAATCCAAAAGCGTGAGTTTAAAGTCGGAGAATATGTTCTTTTGTACAACTCTCGTTTTAGATTCTTTGCAGGAAAACTCCTCTCAAAATGGGAAGGCCCTTATGTTATCGAGGAGGTTTATCGGTCTCGATCCATCAAAATAAATAATTCTGAAGGTACTAACCCGAAGGTTGTCAATGGACAACGAATAAAACATTATATCTCAAGTAAGCCCATTAATGTTGAAAGAAATATTATTCAAACTTTGACACCGGAAGAACACATAAAAGAGTCCTTCTGGAAGACTCCAGAATCATGAAAATCAGGAGGTATGTGATACGGCAAGTAAACGGACTCCGAAAAATCCACAAAAATATATTTTATTAGTTTTGGAATATTTAGAAAATTTGGAAATAAATTAACTTCCAGGAAACGTACCCTGGTGGGCACAAGACACTAGGGCACGCCAGGCTTGCCTTGCGTGCCTAGGTGGGTTGTGCCCACCTGGGACACCTTCCGGAATCCATTTTTACTCCATTTTCTTGTCCTCCAAGATAAAAAAAACTATATATACTTCCCGAACTTGTTGATCACCGTATCGTGGAGAAATCCCTTGTTTTTTATCTTGCTATTTTTGGTCAGATCTGTTGAGCCAGGCGTCATGTCTTCTTCTTCCTCCAACAACGTGGAAGAGGACGCTTGGTTGATGAAGATCGAGCTGAAGAGAGAAGAGCCCGCAGAAGCCGTCAGGGGAGACGAGAGCAAGGAGGTTACCGTAGATCAGCCACCGGTCTTCGAACAAGCACTGCCAGCCGAGGAGGGAGAGGAAGATATCCTTAAACCATACCTTGCTCACCTTACTCAGATTGAAGCCTTTCACATCATTGAAATAGTTCACATACAAAATAAGTATCTCACTCGTGAAAATATTCTGCATCAAGAGCATATCATCTACCTCCGGAGCGTCATCCATCGATTGGAAAATCTCTTGATCCTTAAGGATAGGATAGCTTCGTCACCATCATCATCTTCTTCACCACCAAAGGAGAATTGAGTATCGGGTATGGGCACTCCCCTTGGCTTCCGCCAAGCTTGGGGGAGGCGCCCCGGTATCGTATCATCCCACTATCTTCTTGCCTTTATTTATTTTAGTTTGATCTTTTGCTTTAGATGAATATATTTTAGGTCGATCCTTTCTTTGAGAGTTTGCTTAGTGATCTATGCTTGTAATCGTGTGCAAGTTATATAATAAAGTTTAGTTTGATTTTTTTTCTTTCTTTACTTCCATGTTGCAAATAAAAGAAAAGAAATAAGGAATAAAAAGAGAAAAGAATAAATAAAAGAAAGGAAATAAATGAAGAAAAGATCATATACTAATCTTATGGTAGGTGATGACACCACATAAGGAAAAGAACAAGTAGAAAAATTTATTAGAAATTGACAAACATAGCATTAGTCAATGATGCAACTCATGAAAGAATTAATAAGGGAAGAGAAGATTCACATATAAATATACTATCCAAGAAATCTTTTGTGATTGTGATCCCTCATCAAAATATTATATACCAAAATTGTTGACGTTGGACAAGGAAGATAACTTAATGGTTTATGTTTGTTTATATTCACATAGAAGTCATATTGTCATAGATCCTTTAACACATGGTGCTTTCCCCTATCTTTGCTAGCCAAAAATTCCGCACTAAGTAGAGATACTACTTGTGCATCCAAAAACCCTTAAACCCAAATCTTATTTTTCAAGTGTCCACGATACCTACCTAGGTATTGAGCAAGATCCCTCAAGTAAGTTGTCATCGGTGCACAAAGGCAATAAAAATTGCTTCTAAAAGTGTGAAATCGTTTAGTGTAAGAGAAATTGAGTGTTGCACGAACTTGTGATGGTGAAGAATAAAAGTGACAGACTGCATAATGAAGGTTGCTACCACAAGGGGAAATGCAACTTGACGTTCTTTTGCACTAAGGGGTTGAGCATACAAACAAATAAGCGCATGGCAACCTCTCCTTCCCTCTACGAAGGGCCCATCTTTTACTTTTATGTATTTACTTTTATGCAAAGAGTCAAAGTTTTCCTTCTATTCCTTTTTATTTCTCTCCTTTGGCAAGCATCATGTGGTGAGGAAAGATCTAGGCACATATGTCCAGTTGAATATAGATAGCATGAATTATCATTGTCGACATCACTCTTGAGGTGAATATGTTGGGAGGCGAAACTATAAGCCCATATCTTTCTATGTGTCCGGTTGAAACGTTTTGCTCATGTGTACGCAGTGAGTGTTAGCAATCATAGAAGATTATATGATGGTTGAGCATGTGGACTTTCCTAAAGGCTCCGATATGTGACCCTTCATGAAAAGATGATGAATTGTAGTTGCAAAGTAGACTGAGAATATAATTTGTTGATTTTTAATAGAGTTTTTGCCGTATACTTCATTTGTGTGATGAATTGTTACTAATTCATGAAAAGTATATGATAGAAGTCTATTATAAAAGTCCTATGACAAAAGTCTTATGTTTAAATTTGTTGTTGTTATAATAATGAACATGATGCTTCTATGTACGTATTTTGTTTTTATCGGCACCTCTCTCTCTAAGCATGTGGACATGTTTTTCGATTTCGGTTTTCGCTTGAGGACAAGTGAGGTCTAAGTTTGGGGGAGTTGATACGTCCATTATGCATCATGTTTTATTACTATTATTTAGAATGTTTTTATCCATAATAACGTTTTTGGAGTAATTCTAATGCCTTTTCTCTCATAATATGCAAGGCATACACAAAGAGGGACAATTCCGGCAGCTGGAAATCTGGACCCGGAAAAGCTACGTCAGGCCACCTATTCTGCACAACTCCAAACAAGCTGAAACTTCATGGAGAATTTTTATGGATTATTTGAGGAATATTGGATCAAATAACTACCAGAGGGGGACCAGGAGGTGGGCACAACCCACATGGGCGCGCCAGGGAGCCCATGCGTGCCCTGGTGGGTTGTGCTCAACCATGCCCACCTCCGGTGCCCATCTTTTGGTATATAAGTCATTTTGACCTAGAAAAAATAAGGAGAGGACTTTTGGGACGGAGTGCCACCGTCTCGAGGCGGAACTTGGGCAGGAGCACTTTTGCCCTCCGGCAAAATGATTCCGCCGGGGGAACTTCCCTCCCGGAGGGGGAAATCATCGCCATCATCATCACCAAAAACTCTCCCATCTTGGGGAGGGCAATCTTCATCAACATCTTCAACAACACCATCTCATCTCAAACCCTAGTTCATCTCTTGTGTTCAGTCTTGTTACCGGAACTATAGATTGGTGCTTGTGGGTGACTAATAACCCACAAGTATAAGGGATCGCAACAGTTTTCGAGGGTAGAGTATTCAACGCAAATTTATTGATTCGACACAAGGGGAGCCAAAGAATATTCTCAAGTTGTAGCGACCTGACCTCAAACGGTCAAGTCTCTGTGCTTCAGTGTCATCCCTGGATCGGTAATGCTGACACACACAGTACTCGAAGGATTTATAACAGAGTAGCAATCACAGACTTAGTACATTGGATGTCTCAAAAGAGAACTTATTATAATAAATATGGCTTAAGGCCATCTAATACGATAACAATGGAAGGCTTGGAATATAAAGTGAGTCCACTCCAATGGCATAGCTGAGCTGCACGGCAACGACCTAACGAACCTTACTCCTCGTCTAAAAAGTCTGCAACATAATACGTTGTAGCCCGAAAACGGGTCAGCACATGGAATATGCTAGCAAAGTAACACAGTAGAGCAAGAACAGAAATAATGCTATCACTACATGCATATTTGGCTGGTGGAAAGCTCTATGGTTTCAGTTTTTGCGAAAAGCCAATTTTCCCCTACAACAAAGGAATAGATTTTAATTTAACTATCATGGTAGTTGAAACATCATTGAGAAGGTTCGTCCAACTCAATCCCAATTAAAGTTATTAACAACCCAACAATATTAATTAAGAGTGATGAGATACTTAAGATACTCCAAGTACTAGATACTTAAGATACTCCAAGTACTAGATACTCAAGATTGTCCATAACCGGGGACACGGCTAACCATGATTAGTTTATACACTCTGTAGTGGTTTGCGCACTTTTCCCCACAAGACTCGATCGCCTCCGTTGGATTTCTCGCACTACACGGTGTTTGAGAAACGGATGACCGAGACACGGCCTTTTAGAAACATTAACTCTCTACTCCGGGTAGACCATACCAAACCTACAAACCCACTACCTGCTGATCTACCTCTTCAAGAGCTTCACGTAACTTACTCAACTATGCTAGAGCCCATAATAGCTTGTGGCTGCACACGGAAGTTTCTAGCATGGATCATCTTAGTTCCCTTTGAGCCTGGGTGGCGGTCCATAGGAAGATCACACGGGTACTCCAGGATTTCCAAAAATACAGGCAACACGGGTACTCCAGGTGCCTCAATCCACCCATATGTGCATTTAAGTTGCCACCTTAAGTTGAACCATTAATTAACAATCTCACATCTGTCATGGATTTCACTCACCCAAACCACGTCTACGAGCATAGCATAGCAATATAAGCAACGCGTAGAAGTAACTCCCAAGGTTTGAAAGTAACAGGGTAATAGGTTCTACCTCATCAACTACTTCCCAACCCACATGTTAATGACATCCTAACCATGCAATGTTTCAGGATTGGAACTAATGCATAAAAACTGGGTGATAAAGGGATATGATCAAAGTGTTACTTGCCTTGCTGACGATCCACGTAACCTAGAGACTCCAAGTAACACGCTTCGCACTCCGGGAATTCTATCACAAACAAACAATAGCATACATAAGCAACAATCAAATAAGCACGGGTAAAACTCAAATAAGAAGATCTAACTGGAAAGTTCAACTCAAGAAATCCGGTTTGCAAAAAGAATCAAATCAAACGGAGCAACGAAACTCAAACGGCGAAGGAAACAAGATCCGTTTACTAATCTGAACTAAGGTCAAATGTTACAGTACCAAAATCTTGTTCAAGTTGGTTAAGCGGAAAGAGGGTCTCGAGACGAAGATCTAGGCGTTTGAATCGCCTGATTCCGACTAACGAGCGAAAAGATAAACAGAAACGAAAATCGGATCAGAAATCGCGATCGAGAAAAATCGCGGAAAAATCTGATAAAAGAAAACTGACGAACAGGCTAACGAACGAGCGTTCGTTATCTATAACTAACGAGCGAAAACCGTTCGTTAAAACGAACATACGGACGAACGTCCGCTAAATAGAAGAACCGGGAAAAAAACTGGTGAACCGATCTAAAAAAACGAACTAGGGTTTTTCTAAAAAACGGATCGGTTTTCTTGAAAACATGAGCGGCGACGGGACGACGCGTTACCTCTCCGGCGAAGCGGCGGGCTTGCGGGGCAGCGGGGCGACGGCGGCACGGCGCGGCGAAGCTGCGGTGGCGGCGGTAAAGCGCGGGAGGCGGCGGCGGCTGCGGCTCGGGTGCGGGCTGCGGCGGCGGCGGCTTGGTGGTGGTGGTGGCGGGGGGCGGCGGCGGTATATAAAGGGGGGGAGAGGTGGCTTGGAGGAGGGGGCAAGGCGGCGGGGAGGAGGAGTCCGGCTCGGACTCCGGTCCGAGTCGGCGGCGGCAGCGCGCGCGGCTCCACGCGGTAGACGGCGGCGACGGGAGTTGGGCCGGCGGCTGGGCTTCGGCCTAGTCGTCCTAGGCGCGTTTTTTTAATAATTCCGCCGAACCGAAAAAAATCCTAGAAATAAAATAAAAATCTAAAAACTCCAAAACAAATTTTCACCGTCTAAATAAAATATTTAGAACGAGATGAACATTTTCTTGGCCCTAAAATGAAATTTTGAAAACGTGCAATTTTTCTAATGCAAATAAAATCCAAATAAAATTAAATAAATGATTTTAATATTTTTCCTCCAATATTTCAATTATTTTGGAGAAGTCATATTATCTCCTCTCATATATTTTTATTACGAAATATTTTTCGGAGAGAAAAATAATCAAAATCAAAAATCCTCGTTTCATTATTTGATAAAAACCAAATATGAAAACCGGGAAATCCTCAACTCTCTTTGAGGGTCCTTGAGTTGCTTAGGGTTTCGAGGATTGCGGAACGAAAATGCAATAAAATATGATATGCAAGAATGATCTATGTATAACATTCCAAATTGAAAATTTTGGATGTTACAAACCTACCCCCCTTAAGATGAATCTCGCCCTCGAGATTCGGTTTGGTTAGAAAATAGGTGTGGGTGTTCCTTGCGGAGATTATCCTCTCGTTCCCATCTGGCTTCGTCCTTGGTATGGTGGCTCCACTGAACTTTGCAAAACTTGATAACCTTGCTGCGAGTGACTCGGCTAGCAAACTCAAGAATCTTAACTGGCTTTTCCTCATAAGTCAAATCACTGTCCAACTGAATCGCCTCCAAGGGTACTGTATCTCTTAACGGTATATCGGCCATCTCAGCATGACACTTCTTGAACTGCGAAACGTGGAACACGTCATGAACTCCTGACAGTCCTTCAGGTAACTCCAACTTGTAGGCAACTACTCCCATCCGTTCTAAAACACGATACGGTCCTGCAAATCTCGGGGCTAACTTTCCTTTAACTCCAAAACATTTCACTCCTCGCAAAGGCGATACTCGCATATATGCTCTATCTCCAATTTCATAGGTTACCTCCTTGCATTTCGAGTCTGCATAACTCTTCTGCCTGGACTGAGCAATCTTCAGTCTATCACGAATCAACTTAACTTTCTCTTCAGACTCCTTGATCAAGTCTGGTCCAAACAACTGTCGATCTCCTACTTCATCCCACATTAACGGCGTTCTGCACCTTCGTCCGTACAGGGCTTCGAACGGTGCCATCTTCAAACTGGCTTGGTAGCTATTGTTGTATGAGAACTCTGCATAAGGCAAATTGTCATCCCAACTAGATCCATAATCTAGCGCACAGGCTCTCAACATGTCCTCCACAATCTGGTTGACTCTCTCGGTCTGTCCATCCGTCCGCGGGTGAAATGTGGTACTGAACTCCAATCTCGTACCCAAAGTCTGGTGTAACTGATGCCAAAACTTTGAGGTAAACTGCGTTCCTCTATCTGATACGATGGTCCTTGGAACTCCATGCAGACATACGATCCTGGACATATATATCTTGGCCAACTTCGCACTTGTATAAGTGGTTTTCACTGGGATAAAGTGAGCCACTTTGGTCAAGCGATCAACTACTACCCATATGGAATCATATCCTGATTTGGTCCTGGGCAATCCGGTGATAAAGTCCATGCCAAGTTTATCCCACTTCCATTCGGGTATCGGCATAGGCTGTAACAATCCTGCCGGCTTTTGATGCTCTACCTTCACTCTCAGACATACATCACATACGGCTACATACTCGGCAATATCCTTCTTCATACCCGTCCACCAGAAACGTTCCTTCAAATCCAAATACATCTTGGTGTTTCTGGGGTGTATCGAGTATGGTGAGTCTTGGGCCTCATGCAGTGTTAACTTCCTGATCTCTGTGTTATTGGGCACATAAACTCGGTCCTCAAACCATAAGGTGTCGTGCTCATCCTCACGAAAACCTTTGGCCTTTCCTTCGCTCATCTTCTCCTTTATCTCGGCAATCTCTTTGTCATCCTTCTGAGCTTCCCGAATCTTACCCAACAGCGTCGACTGAACTTCCATTGTTGCAACAAAACCTCTAGGAACAATCTCTAATCGAAGTTCCGTGATATCCTCTACTAACTCCTTTGGCACTCCCTTACTCGCAAGGATATTAACATAACTCTTCCGGCTCAAAGCGTCTGCTACGACATTGGCCTTTCCTGGGTGATAGTGCAGCTTCATGTCGTAATCCTTTATAAGCTCCAACCATCTCCTCTGCCTAAGGTTCAGTTCCTTCTGTGTGAAGTTGTACTTCAAACTCTTATGATCCATGTACACATCACAACGGTTTCCAATAAGGTAATGTCTCCAAGTCTTCAATGCATGCACTACGGCTGCTAACTCCAAATCATGCTTGGCATAATACAACTCGTGAGGTTTTAGTTGTCGCGAGGCATACGAAACAACTCTTCCGCCCTGCATAAGCACACATCCAAGTCCTAAGCGAGAGGCATCGCAATACACTTGGAAATCCTTATGTATATCTGGCAGTGTCAGCACTGGGGCTGTAGTCAAACATTTCTTCAACTCCTAGAAACTTGCCTCGCAATCTTCCGTCCATTTAAACTTGGTATCCTTCTTCAATAACTCCATCATTGGCTTCGCAATCTTGGAAAAATTCTCAATGAATCTCTGATAGTATCCCGCGAGTCCAAGAAAACTGCGGATCTTGCTAACTGAAGTGGGTGCCAACCATTCAATGACCGACTGGATCTTGGTGGGGTCTACTGTTATACCTTCCCCTGATATAACATGTCCAAGGAATCCGACTTCCTTCAACCAAAACTCGCATTTGCTGAACTTGGCATACAACTGGTGTTCCCTGAGTTTCTCGAGAACTAATTGCAAATGCTCCTTGTGCTCCTCTTCATTCCTCGAGTATACCATAATATCATCAATAAACACCACAACAAACTTATCCAAATATTCCATGAATACCTTGTTCATCGTGCTCATGAAATAGGCAGGGGCGTTAGTCAGTCCAAACGACATGACTGTATATTCATATAATCCGTAACGCATTGTGAATGTTGTCTTTGGTATATCTTTCTCTCGAATCTTCAACTGATGGTATCCCGATCGCAAATCGATCTTCGAAAACACCTTAGCTCCTTGCAACTGATCAAACAGATCATTGATCATCGGCAGTGGGTACTTGTTCTTGATCGTCACTTCATTCAAGGCCCGATAATCAACAACCATTCCTAGGGATTTAACCTTCTTCTCAACCAAAAGCACTAGGGCTCCCCAAGGTGATGAACTCCTTCGAATGTATCCTTTCTCCAATAACTCCTCGATCTGTTTCTTAATTTCCTCCAGATCATTCGCGGGCATCCGATAAGGTCTCTTGGATATTGGCCCTGTCCCTGGCAATAGCTCTATCAAAAACTCGATGTCTCGATCCGGTGGCATGCTTGGTAACTCCTCTGGAAAAACATCCGGCTAATCCCACACTACAGGCACTTCCTCCTGAACAACTCCCGTGAGGGTATTCACTTGGCTCCTCCTATGCACATGCCTAGATACATACTTAATCCTTTTTCCCTCCGGGGTGGTGAGATAAATCGACTTACTAGCACAGTCAATGCTTCCTCCATACTTTTACATCCAGTCCATACCTAATATCACATCCAATCCTTATGACTCCAAAATAATTAGGTCGGACGGAAAACATGGCTTCCAATGGTTAGGGGTATCTGGTCGCACCATCGACTAGCCATATACTCTGCTCCAGGTGAACTCACTAAGAGAGGGGTCCTAAGGGTTTGGGTTGGTAGTTTAAACTTATCCATGAATCCCCTTGATATGTATGAATGCGATGCACCAGTATCAAATAGAATAAGAGCGGTAAATGACTTAACCAAAAACTTACCTATTACCGCATCCGGCTGCTCTTCAACCTCCTCCACGTTAACGTGGTTCACTTGCCCTTTGTTGAATGGATTGTGCTTCTTCCCAGCGCTCCCATTTCCGTTTCCATTCTTTCCGTCAGGGCACTCCGTGCCATAGTGTCCAGTCTTCCCGCACTTGAAGCAAGTAACGTGACTTAGATCTCTTTTGGCGGGTGTGGCTGGATTGGGGCGGTTCTGATTGTTATTGGCTCTGTTCCCATTCCCATTCTTAGTACCATTGTGGTTATGCGATCCTCCTCCAGTGTGGTTATGATCTCCATGGTTATGAACAAGTCCTCCCGAGTTCGGGGTTAGGCGAGGCTTCTTCTGAGCTCCTGAGTTATACCTCCCTTGTCCATACTTCCTCTTACAGCTCTCAATCTACTGTTGCTTCCCTTCAATCATAAGAGCCTTATCTACCAACTGCTGGTAGTTGTTGAAGGTTGCTACCATCAACTGCATACTCATCTCATCATTCAGCCCTTCCATAAACTTCTCCTGCTTCGCGGCATCTGTGGCCACATCGTCAGGGGCATAGCGAGATAGCTTGCTAAACTCATCCACGTACTGAGCCACAGTACGATTCCCCTGGCGTAAATTGCAAAACTCACGCTTCTTTAGATTCATGGCTCCAGTTGAGACATGGGATGTGCGGAAAGCTTGCTGAAACTGGTCCCAAGTAACCATGGCTATGGGGTAGGTGACAGTGTAATTCTCCCACCATGATGCTGCTGGTCCATCCAACTGATGTGCGGCAAAACGCACCTTCTCAGCATCAGTGCATCCTACAGTGATTAACTCTCTTCCAATCCTGCGGAGCCAATCATCTGCTACTATAGGCTCGGTGCTATTGGAAAACACCGGCGGTTGTAACCTTAGAAAACGGGCTAGGCTGTCCACGGGCGGCGGGTTGTTGTTGTTGTTGTTGTTGTTGCCCTGGTTCTGAACTAGCAATTGCATCAAGGTGTTCTGCTGTTGGATCAACTAAGTCAGTTCCGGCGGGAAGGCAAATCCGGGGTCACGTCTCGGAGGCATCTGATGGGTTTAGATGGAAGAGATTAGAATAGAATGGGGTCTAATGAGAAGGCACTACCCATATGCACATGAGACAAACACAATCAATTCACTCAATCAAGCAAGCAAGGGCATACAAGCGGTCTAGAACTATCACAAAAGTGCTCAACTACTACTAAATACATGGGGGAATATTACTAATCATTGGGTGGTCATCTAGAAATTTTGATCGGTGGAAGACTCCATGATATCTGCTCCAGCTTCGTCTTCAAAGTCATCATCACTAGGGTCAAAGTCGGTGTCGTCGATGATGATGTAGTCCTCCAGACAAATCTCCTTGGGTTCTTCATCTTCTTCTACTGGAGTGGGGTCTCCCATGAATATTCCGATCTTCTTAATCAGGTCGTCATTCTTCTCCAGTAGTGTCGCAATTTCCTCCTCATATCCATCGCGTGTAGACTTAAGTTCTTCTTCCAGCTCGATGATCCTTGTCTTCGCCTTCTTCAAATCTATCATGTCTGCGCACATCTGATTCTCCTGGCGTCGAATGTGTTGGTTTAGTTCCTGGATGAAAGCTACAATTGATCTATCCTTCCTGGTGCTGATCATCTCCCATTGCTCGTCTCGGCGCCCACATATCTGGTAGATAGTGTCCTTAAGATCCTTGTGATACACTTCTCCAATACGTCCCATGGTGATGTGAGCTGCCATACTCTTTCCTAAACTCCAGGTTGGTACGTCGAAGGAAAATTCTATAGGTTTAGTGACTGGCGTGAAGGTCCTTCCAGGAACTTGAACTTGAATCATCCATCGCTCCTCTTCAGGTAAAGTGGCGTTGTAAGTCCCGGTGAAGCTTGGTATTCCTATGTTTAGGTACCAAGTGACTTCCTTCAAGTGTCGTCAAAAAGGTGTGTCTTCATCCGGTTGTGCAAACTTGTTCCTTGTATCTGCCATCCTAAAGAGTGGAAAATGGAGAGGAGTCAGAAATGAGAAGAGAATAGTGATCTAGGGCTTTAGCTTAGTGGTTGTGTCCTACACTCAGCGTGTGCTCTGATACCATCTTTGTAGCGACCCGACCTCAAATGGTCAAGTCTTTGTGCTTCAGTGTCATCCCTGGATCGGTAATGCTGACACACACAGTACTCGAAGGATTTATAACAAAGTAGCAATCACACACTTATTACATCGGATGTCTCAAAAGAGAACTTATTACAATAAATATGGCTTAAGGCCATCTAATACGATAACAGCGGAAGGATTGGAAGATAAAGTGAGTCCATCACTCCAACGGCATAGCTGAGCTGCACGGCAACGACCTAATGAACCTTACTCCTCGTCTGAAAAGTCTGCAACATAATACGTTGCATCCCGAAAACGGGTCAGCACATGGAATATGCTGGCAAAGTAACACAGTAGAGCAAGAATAGAAATAATGATATCACTACATGCATATTTGGCTAGTGGAAAGCTCTATGGTTTCAGTTTATGCAAAAAGCCAATTTTTTCCTACAAGAAAGGAATAGATTTTAATTTAACTATCATGGTAGTTGAAACATCATTGAGAAGGTTCCTCCAACTCAATCCCAATTAAAGTGATTAACAACCCAACAATATTAATTAAAAGTGATGAGATACTTAAGATACTCCAAGTACTAGATACTCAAGATTGTCCATAACCGGGGACACGGCTAACCACGATTAGTTTATACACTCTGCAGAGGTTTGAGCACTTTTCCCCACAAGAATCGATCGCCTCCGTTGGATTTCTCGCACTAAACGGTGTTTGAGAAACGGATGACCGAGACACAGCCTTTCAAAACATTAACTCTCTACTCCGGGTAGACCATACCAAACCTACAAACCCACTACCTGCTGATCTACCTCTTCAAGAGCTTCACGTAACTTACTCAACTATGCTAGAGCCCATAATAGCTTGTGGCTGCACACGGAAGTTTCTAGCATGGATCATCTTAGTTCCCTTTGAGCCTGGGTGGCGGTCCATAGGAAGATCACACGGGTACTCCAGGATTTCCAAAAATACAGGCAACACGGGTACTCCAGGTGCCTCAATCCACCCATATGTGCATTTAAGTTGCCACCTTAAGTTGAACCATTAATTAACAATCTCACATCTGTCATGGATTTCACTCACCCAAACCACGTCTACGAGCATAGCATAGCAATATAAGCAACGCGTAGAAGTAACTCCCAAGGTTTGAAAGTAACAGGGTAATAGGTTCTACCTCATCAACTACTTCCCAACCCACATGTTAATGACATCCTAACTATGCAATGTTTCAGGATTGGAACTAATGCATAAAAACTGGGTGATAAAGGGATATGATCAAAGTGTTACTTGCATTGCTGATGATACGCGTAACCTAGAGACTCCAAATAACACGCTTCGCACTCCGGGAATTCTATCGCAAACAAACAATAGCATACATAAGCAACAATCAAAGAAGTATGGGTAAAACTCAAATAAGAAGATCTAACCGGAAAGGTCAACTCAAGAACTCTGGTTTGCAAAAAGAATCAAATCAAACGGAGCAACGAAACTCAAATAGCGAAGGAAACAAGATCCATTTACTAATCCGAACTAAGGTCAAATTTTATAGTACTAAAATCTTGTTCAAGTTGGTTAAGAGGAAAGAGGGTCTCGAGACGAAGATCTAGGCGTTTGAATCGCCTGATTCCGACTAACGAGCGAAAAGATAAACAGAAACGAAAATCGGATCAGAAATCGTGATCGAGAAAAATCGCGGAAAAATCCGATAAAACAAAACTGACGAACAGGCTAACGAACGAGCGTTCATTATCTATAACTAACGAGAGAAAACCGTTCATTAAAACGAACGTACGGACGAACGTCCGCTAAATAGAAGAACCGGAAAAAACCAGCGAACCGATCTAAAAAACGAACTAGGGTTTTTCTAAAAAACCGGATCGGTTTTCTTTTAACAAAAAAACGGGCGGCAGAGGAACGGCGCGTTACCTCTCCGGCGAGGCTCCGGTGAGGCGGGGCTCGGCGGCGGGCTTGCGGGGCAGCGGGGCGACAGCGAAGCTGCGGTGGCGGCGGCTTGCGGCGGCGGCGGCGGCGAAGCACGGGAGGCGGTTGCGGCTCGGGTGCGGGCTGCGGCGGCGGCGGCTTGGTGGTGGTGGTGGCGGGGGGCGGGGGCGATATATAAAGGGGGAGAGGTGGCTTGGAGGAGGGGGCAAGGCGGCGGGGAGGAGGAGTCTGGCTCGGACTCCGGTCCAAGTCGGCGGCGGCGGCGCGCGCGGCTCCGCGCGGGAGACGGCGGCGATGGGAGTTGGCCTGGCGGCTGGGCTTCGGCCCAGTCAGCCTAGGCACATTTTTTTAAATAATCCCTCCGAACCGAAAAAAAATCCTAGAAAATAAAATAAAAATCTAAAAATGTCAAAACAAATTTTCATCGTCTAAATAAAATATTTAGAACGAGATGAACATTTTCTTGGCCCGAAAATGAAATTTTGAAAATGTGCAATTTTTCTAATGCAAATAAAATCCAAATAAAATCAAATAAATGATTTTAATATTTTTCCTCCAATATTTCAATTATTTTGGAGAAGTCATATTATCTCCTCTCATATATTTTTATTACGGAATATTTTTCAGAGAGAAAAATAATCAAAATAAAAAATCCTCGTTTCACTATTTGATAAAAACCAAATATGAAAACCGGGAAATCCCCAACTCTCTCCGAGGGTCCTTGAGTTGCTTAGGGTTTTGAGGATTGCGGAACGAAAATGCAATAAAATATTATATGCAAGAATGATCTATGTATAACATTCCAAATTGAAAATTTGGGATGTTACACAAGTATTAGCAGCTGAGTTGTTAATTCAACCACACCTAGAAACTTAATATCTGCAGTAAAGTATTTAGTAGCAAAGTAATATGATAGTAGCGGCAACGGTAGAAAAAGGTAACGGTAGCAAAAGTAATGTTTTTGGTTTTTTGTAGTGATTGTAATAATAGCAACGGAAAAGTAAATAAGCGAAGAACAATATATGGAAAGCTCGTAGGCAATGGATCGGTGATGGAGAATTATGCCAGATGCGGTTCATCATGTAACAGTCATAACCTAGGGTGACACAGAACTAGCTCCAATTCATCAATGTAATGTAGACATGTATTCCGAATATAGTCATACGTGCTTATGGAAAAGAACTTGGATGACATCTTTTGTCCTACCCTCCCGTGGCAGTGGGGTCCTAATGGAAACTAAGGGATATTAAGGCCTCCTTTTAATAGAGTACCAGAACAAAGCATTAACACATAGTGAATACATGAACTCGTCAAACTACGGTCATCACCGATAAGTATCTCGATTATTGTCACTTCGGGGTTAACGGGTCGTAACACATAATAGGTGACTATAGACTTGCAAGATAGGATCAAGAACTCTCATATATTGATGAAAACGTAATAGGTTCAGATCTGAAATGATGGCACTCGGGCCCTAGGGACAAGCATTAAGCATAGCAAAGTCATAGCAACATCAATCTCAGAACATAGTGGATACTAGGGATCAAACCCTAACAAAACTAACTCGATTACATGATAAATCTCATCCAACCCATCACCGTCCAGCAAGCCTATGATGGAATTACTCACGCACGGTGGTGAGCATCATGAAATTGGTCATGGAGGAAGGTTGATGATGACGATGGCGACGGATTCCCCTCTCCGAAGCCCCGAACGGACTCCAGATCAGCCCTCCCGAGAGGTTTTAGGGCTTGGCGGCGGCTCCATATCGTAAAACGCAATGAATCCTTCTCTTTGATTTTTTTTCTCCCCGAAAGCAAATATATAGAGTTGGAGTCGAGGTCCGAGGAGCTCCAGGGGGCCCACGAGGTAGGGGGCGCGCCCTAGGGGGGTAAGCGCCCCCCCCCCCACCCTCGTGGCTAGGGTGTGGGCCCTCTGGTCTTCATCTTTTGCAAGGATTTTTTATTATTTCCAAATAGACGTTCCGTGAAGTTTCAGGTCATTCCGAGAACTTTTCTTTCTGCACATAAATGACACCATGGCAATTTTGCTGAAAATAGCATCAGCCCAGGTTAGTTCCATTCAAATCATGCAAGTTAGAGTCCAAAACAAGGGCAAAAGTGTTTGGAAAAGTAGATATGACGGAGACGTATCAACTCCCCCAAGCTTAAACCTTTGCTTGTCCTCAAGCAATTCAGTTGATAGACTGAAAGTGATAAAGAAAAACTTTTACAAACTCTGATTGCTCTTGTTGTTGTAAATATGTAAAGCCAGCATTCAAGTTTTCAGCAAAGATTATAAACTAACCATATTCACAATAACGCATAGGTCTCATGTTTACTCATGTCAATGGCATAATGAACTAGTGAGCAATAATAATAAATCTCGGATGACAACACTTTCTCAAAACAATCATAATATGATATAACAAGATGGTATCTTGCTAGCCCTTTCTAAGACCGCAAAACATAAATGCAGAGCACCTTTAAAGATCAAGGACTGACTAGACATTGTAATTCATGGCAAAATAGATCCAGTCAAGTCATACTCAATGTAAACTAACAGTAATGAATGCAAATGACAGCGGTGCTCTCCAACTGGTGGTTTTTAATAAGAAGATGATGACTCAACATGAAAGTAAATAGATAGGCCCTTCGCAGAGGGAAGCGGGGATTTGTAGAGGTGCCAGAGCTCGGTTTTGAAATAGAGATGAATAATATTTTGAGCGGTATACTTTCATTGTCAACATAACAACCAAGAGATGGCGATATCTTCCATGCTACACACATTATAGGCGGTTCCCAAACAGAATGGTAAAGTTTATAGTCCCCCTCCACCAACAAGCATCAATCCATGGCTTGCTCAAAACGACGAGTGCCTCCAACTAACAAGAGTCCCAGGGGGAGTTTTGTTTGCAATTATTTTGATTTGATTTGCATAAAGCATGGGACTGGGCATCCCGGGGACCAGCCATTTTCTCGTGAGTGAGGAGCGGAGTCCACTCCTCTTGAGAATAACCCGCCTAACATGGAAGATACGGACAGCCCTAGTTGATACATGAGCTATTCGAGCATACAAAACAGGATAATTATTTGAAGGTTTAGAGTTTGGCACATACAAATTTACTTGGAACGGCAGGTAGATACCGTATATAGGTAGGTATGGTGGACTCATATGGAACAACTTTGGAGTTTATGGAGTTGGATGCACAAGCAGTATTCCCGCTTAGTACAGGTGAAGGCTAGCAAAAGACTGGGAAGCAACCAGCTAGAGAGCGATAACAGTCATGAACATGCATTAAAATTAATCAACACCGAATGCAAGCATGAGTAGGATATAATCCACCATGAACATAAATATCATGAAGGCTATGTTGATTTTGTTTCAACTACATGTGTGAACATGCGCCAAGTCAAGTCACTTAAATCATTCAGAGGAGGATACCACCCTATCATACCACAACACAACCATTTTAATAGCATGTTGGCACGCAAGGTAAACCATTATAAGCTCCTAGCTAATCAAGCATGGCACAAGAAACTATGATCTCTAGTTGTCATTGCAAACATGTTTATTCATAATAGGCTGAATCAAGAACGATGAACTAATCATATTTACAAAGACAAGAGAGGTCGAGTTCATACCAGATTTTCTCATCCCAATCAGTCCATCATATATCGTCATAATTGCCTTTCACTTGCACAACCGAACGATGTGAATAATAATAAGAGTGCACGTGCATTGGACTAAGCTGGAATCTGCAAGCATTCAATAAATAGGAGAAGACAAGGCAGTATGGGCTCTTTTTTCAGATCAACAATAATGCATATAAGAGCCACTTCAACAATTTAACCATGCTTTTCTCCTATCGACCCCCAAAGGAAAGAAAAGAAACAAAACTATTTACACATGAGAGCTCCCAACAAACAAAAGAAGAACAGGAAATCTTTTTGGGTTTTCTTTTTAATTACTACTACAAGCATGGAAGTTAAAACTAGCTAAAAGCTACAAGTATTTTTTTTGGTTTTTCTTAAGGTTTATTAAGCACACAAGAAGAAAGCATAAAAAGGAAAATAAACTAGCATGGATGATACAATGAAAAAGTATGAGCACCGACATCTAGCAATGAGTGTGTGAACATGAATGTAATGTCGGTGGGAAATACGTACTCCCCCAAGCTTAGGCTTTTGGCCTAAGTTGGTCTATGGCCATGGCTGGCCTGGCGGATATCCATAGTAATAGTTGGGGTCGTACTGAGATGCAGCGGCTATCGCTTCCTGAGCTGCAGCGTGGCGATGAGCGGCCTCCGCCCTCCTCTCGTACTCATATGCCCCCTCTCTGGTAATAACATATCTTCCTTTTGCCTGATAATCAAAGAAGGAAGGAGCAGGGAGAGTAATACGGACAGCACGGCGTCTGTCGAAGATTAAGCGATACTGGAGAGGTGATTCATTCCTCTCGACAAAGTAGTGGTGAACCATAGCCTCATAATCCAAATAAGCAGGAGGCAACTCAATATCATCTTCACGTATGGTTATACCAAGAAAATTAGCTATGCGGATTGCATAAACTCCACCAAAGAAATCTCCATTAAATCTATTAAGATGCAACCTACGTGCAACAATAGCTCCCAAATTATAAGATTTATCTCCTAACACAGCACTCCTAAGAATACTGAGGTCAGGGACACACATGTGACATGCCTCATCTTTACCATTAATGCATCTACCTATGGAGAGAGCAAAATAATGTATAGCAGGAAAGTGAATGCTCCCTATGGTAGCTTGTGTTATATCTCTAGATTCCCCCACAGTTATACTAGCAAGAAAATCTCTAAGTTCAGATTTGCGAGGTTCCCTGACACTACCCCATTGTGGAAGTTTGCAAGCAGTGGTAAAATCCTCTAAGTCCATAGTATAAGATTTTTCATAAAGATCAAATAGGACAGTCGGAGAATTACGTGAAGATGAAAATTCAAACCTCCTCACAAAGGAACTAGTGAGATAGTGGTACTGGCGGCACTATTCTTCCTCGAAGCTCACAAGATCAGCGTTACACAAATATGCGTTAAATTCTTCCTTAATTCCTGCTCGATCCATAAAGTTTTCCGAAGGCCATTCACAAGGACGCACTGGAGTGTCTCTTGGTGGCTCTTCATCAGCATCACGCATTGCAAGCCTGGGTCCTTGCTTCCTTGAAGAACCACCTTGGTACATTTTCCTAGGCATATTTCTTCCTCTGAAAAATTTCTGAAACTTTTAGTAACTTCAAATAAAAGTAAACCAAACTTAACAAAATTGATAGCAACTACTCCTACAAGTGCCTAGAGGCAATATCATGCACCAAAACTACTTTTGACCATATAAATTTGACATGCAAGCTCAAGAACAGGGTCACCTAAGCAGCAAAAATATGCAATGAATAAAGCACTAGAACAAAAACTAATTGGACCAATGGAGGAGTCACATACCAAGGAACAATCCCCCAAGCAGTTTTGTGAGAGGTGCTTTGAGCAAGGAGATCGAAAATGGCAACAAAACGAGCTAGAACTCGTGCTTGAGCTGGATATTCGTGTCTGTGGGAGGAAGAAGGAGTGTGTGGGTGCAGGAATAAGTGGAAGAGGGCCACCATGGGCCCACGAGGCAGGGGGCGCGCCCTCCACCCTCGTGGCCAGGTGGATGCCCCCCGTGCTGTGTTCTCAGTGCCAAATATTCCAGGAAAAATCATATTTAAATTTCAGGGCATTTGGAGAACTTTTATTTTCAGGGTATTTTTAAATTGCACAGATAATTTAGATAACAGATGGAAAATACTTATTTTTATTTTATTTAATATAAATAACAGAAAGTAAAAGGAGGATACAGAAGGTTGTGCCTTCTAGTTTCATCCATCTCATGCTCATCAAAAGGAATCCACTAACAAGGTTGATCAAGTCTTGTTAACGAACTCATTCCGAATAACATGGAACCGGAGAAATTTCGAATAACACTATGTTACCTCAACGGGGATATGCACATCCCCAATAATAAGAATATCATATTTCTTCTTGACAGTAGGAAGAGGAAATTCAAAACCTCCAAATATAATCGATGGAATTTTTCCAATAGAGTTGATACTATGAACTTGAGGCTGTTTCCTCGGAAAGTGTACCGTATGCTCATTACCATTAACATGAAAAGTGACATTGCCTTTAGTGCAATCAATAACAGCCCCTGTAGTATTCAAAAAGGGTCTTCCAAGAATAATAGACATACTATCATCCTCAGGAATATCAAGAATAACAAAGTCCGTTAAAATAGTAATGTTTGCAACCACAACAGGCACATCCTCACAAATACCGACAGGTATAGCAGTTGATTTATCAGCCATTTGCAAAGATATTTCAGTAGGTGTCAACTTATTCAAATCAAGTCTATGATATAAAGAGAGAGGCATAACACTAACACCGGCTCCAAGATCACATAAAGCAGTTTTAACATAATTTCTTTTAATGGAGCATGATATAGTGGGTACTCCTGGATCTCCAAGTTTCTTTGGTATACCACCCTTAAAAGTATAATTAGCAAGCATGGTGGAAATTTCATCTTCCGGTATCTTTCTTTTATTAGTAACAATTTCTTTCATGTACTTAGCATAAGGATTCATTTTAAGCATATCAGTTAATCGCATACGCAAAAAGATAGGTCTAATCATTTCAGCAAAGCGCTCAAAATCCTCATCATCCTTTTTCTTGGATTGTTTGGGAGGAAAAGGCATGGGTTTCTGAACCCATGGTTCTCTTTCTTTACCATGTTTCCTAGCAACAAAGTCTTTCTTATCATAACGTTGATTCTTTCATTGTGGGTTATCAAGATCAATAGCAAGTTCAGTTTCTATATCATTATCATTGCTAGGTTGAGCATCAACATGAACATTATCATTAACATTATCACTAGTTTCAGGTTCATTGCCAGATTGTGTTTCAAGATCAGAAATAGAAATATCATTTGGATTCTTAGGTGTTTCAGTAATAGGTTCACCAGAAGCATGCAAAGTCCTATCATTTTTATTTTTCTTCCTTTTAGAAGGACTAGGTGCATCTATATTATTTCTCTGAGAATCTTGCTCAATTCTCTTAGGGTGGCCATCAGGATACAGAGGTTCTTGAGTCATTCTACCAATTCTAGTAGCCACTCTAACAGAAAAATCATTATTCTTACTATTCAATTCATTGAGAAAATCATTTTGAGCCTTAAGTACTTGTTCTACTTGAGTGGTAACCATAGAAGCATGTTTACTAGTAAGTTTAAGTTCACCTTTGACATTAGCCATATAATCACCCAAGTGTTCAAGCATATTTGAATTGTATTTCAATTGTCTACCAAAATAAGCATTAAAGTCTTCTTTCTTAACCATAAATTTATCAAACTCATCTAAGCATGGGCTAGCAAACTTAGTAAATGGGATTTCAGCTTTATCATATCTATAGAGAGAATTTACCTTTACTACCTGTGTCGGGTTATCAAGACCATGTATTTCTTCAATAGGTAATGGATTAAGATCATATGTTTCTTCAACAGGTGGTGAGTTAAGACCGTGTATTTCTTTAATAGGAGGTAAATTCTTAACATCTTTAGCTTTAATACCCTTTTCTTTCATGGATTTCTTTGCCTCTTGCATATCTTCAGGACTGGGAAATAGAACACCTCTTTTCTCGGAGTTGGTTTAGGAATAGGCTCAGGAAGTGTCCAATTATTTTAATTTGTCAACATATTATTCAATAGAATTTCAGCTTCATCCGATGTTCTTTCCCTGAAAACAGAACCAACACAACTATCCAGGTAATCTCTGGAAGCATCGGTTAGTCCATTATAAAAGATATCGAGTATTTCATTTTTCTTGAGAGGATGATCAGGCAAAGCATTAAGTAACTTGAGAAGCCTCCTCCAAGCTTGTGGGAGACTCTCTTCTTCAATTTGCACAAAATTATATATATCCCTTAAGGCAGCTTGTTTCTTATGAGAAGGGAAATATTTAGCAGAGAAGTAATAAATCATATCCTAGGGACTACGCACACAACCAGGATCAAGAGAATTAAACCATATCTTAGCATCACCCTTTAATGAGAACGGAAATATTTTAAGAATATAAAAGTAACGAGTTCTCTCATCATTAGTGAACAGGGTGGCTGTATCATTTAATTTAGTAAGATGTGCCACAACAGTTTCAGATTCATAGCCATGAAAAGGATCAGATTCAACCAAAGTAATTATATCAGGATCAACAAAGAATTCAGAGTCCTTATCAGTAACACAGATAGGTGAAGTAGCAAAAGCAGGGTCAGGTTTCATCTTAGCATTAAGAGATTGCTGCTTCCATTTAGCCAATAACCTCTTTAGATCATATCTATCATTGCAAGCAAGAATAGCTCTAGAAGATTCTTCATCCAGAACATAACCCTCAGGAACAACAGGCAATTCATATTTATTAGGGGGAGAGTCTTCATCATCACTTTCATCAATATTATCAGATTCAATATTTTCATTCTCTCTAACCCTAGCAAGTTGTTCATCAAGAAATTCACCAAGTGGCACAGTAGTATCAAGCATGGAAGTAGTTTCATCATAAGTATCATGCATAGCAGAAGTGGCATCATCAATAACATGTGACATATCAGAACGAATAGCAGAAGCAGGTTTAGGTGTCGCGAGCTTACTCAAAACAGAAGGTGAATCAAGTGCAGAGCTAGATGGCAGTTCCTTACCTCCCCTCGTAGTTGAGGGATAAATCTTGGTTTTTGGATCTCTCAAGTTCTTCATAATGATAAGCAGATATAAATCCCAAGTGACTCAAAGAATAGAGCTATGCTCCCCAGCAACGGCGCCGGAAAATAGTCTTGATAACCCACAAGTATAGGGGATCGCAACAGTTTTCGAGGGTAGAGTATTCAACCCAAATTTATTGATTCGACACAAGGGGTGCCAAAGAATATTCTCAAGTATTAGCAGCTGAGTTGTCAATTCAACCACACCTGGAAACTTAATATCTGCAACAAAGTATTTAGTAGCAAAGTAATATGATAGTAGTGATAACGGTAGCAAAAGGTAACGGTAGCAAAAGTAGTGTTTTTGGTATTTTGTAGTGATTGTAATAATAGCAACCGAAAAGTAAATAAGCGAAGAACAATATATGGAAAGCTCGTAGGCAATGGATCAGTGATGGAGAATTATGTCGGATGCAGTTCATCATGTAACAGTCATAACCTAGGGTGACACAGAACTAGCTCCAATTCATCAATGTAATGTAGGCATGTATTCCGGATATAGTCATACGTGCTTATGGAAAAGAACTTGCATGACATCTTTTGTCCTACCCTCCCATGGCAGCGGGGTCCTAATGGAAACTAAGGGATATTAAGGCCTCCTTTTAATAGAGTACCGGAACAAAGCATTAACACATAGTGAATACATGTACTCCTCAAACTACGGTCATCACCGGTAAGTATCCCGATTATTGTCACTTCTGGGTTAACGGGTCATAACACATAATAGGTGACTATAGACTTGCAAGATAGGATCAAGAACTCTCATATATTGATGAAAACATAATAGGTTCAGATCTGAAATCATGGCACTCGGGCCCTAGTGACAAGCATTAAGCATAGCAAAGTCATAGCAACATTAATCTCAGAACATAGTGGATACTAGGGATCAAACCCTAACAAAACTAACTCGATTAAATGATAAATCTCATCCAACCCATCACCGTCCAGCAAGCCTACGATGGAATTACTCACGCACGGCGGTGAGCATCATGAAATTGGTGACGGAGGAAGGTTGATGATGACGATGGCGATGGATTCCCCTCTCCGGAGCCCTGAACGGACTACAGATCAGCCCTCCCGAGAGGTTTGAGGGCTTGGCGGCGGCTCTGTATCGTAAAACGCGATGAATCCTTCTCTCTGATTTTTTCTCCCCGAAAGCAAATATATAGAGTTGGAGTCGAGGTCGAAGGAGCTCCAGGGGGCCCACGAGGTAGGGGGGCAGGCACGCCGCCACCCTCGTGGCTAGGGTGTGGGCCCCTGGTCTTCATCTTTTGCAAGGACTTTTTATTATTTCCAAATAGACGTTCCATGAAGTTTTAGGTCATTCCGAGAACTTCTGTTTCTGCACATAAATAACACCATGGCAATTCTGCTAAAAACAGCGTCAGTCTGGGTTAGTTCCATTCAATTCATGCAAGTTAGAGTCCAAAACAAGGGCAAAAGTGTTTGGAAAAGTAGATACGACGGAGTGTTGATTACATCTTGTAGTTGATTACTATATGGTTTATTTGGTGGAAGATTATATGTTCAGATCCAGTATGCTATTTAATACCCCTCTTATCTTGAGAATGATTATCATTTGTGAGTAGTTACTTTTGTTCTTGAGGTCACGAGAGAAATCATGTTGCAATTAATCATGTGAACTTGATATGTGTTTGATATTTTGATAGTATGTATGTTGTGATTCCCTTAGTGGTGTCATGTGAACGTCGACTACATGACACTTCACCATATTTGGGTCTAAGGGAATGCGTTGTGGAGTAGCAATTAGATTATGGGTTGCGAGAGTGATAGAAGCTTAAACCGCAGTTTATGCGATATTCTGTAAGGGACGGATTAGATCCAAAAGTTTAATGCTATGGTTAGAATTTATTATTAATACTTTTCTCGTAGTTGTGGATGCTTGCGGGAGGGTTAATCATAAGTAGGAGGTTTGTTCAAGTAAGCACAACACCTAAGCGCCGGTCCACCCACATATCAAATTATCAAAGTACCGAACGCAAATTAAGCCAACATGACGAAAGTGACTAGATGAAAATCCCGTGTACCCTCAAGAACGCTTTGCTTATCATAAGAGAACATTTTGGCCTGTCCTTTGCCTCAAAAGGATTGGGCTACCTTGTTGCACTTTTGTTACTACTAACTTTACTTGCTTGTTACAAATTACCTTGCTATCAAACTACTCTGCTACTTATAAATTTCAGCACTTGCAGACATTACCTTGCTAAAAAACCACTTGTCATTTCCTTCTGCTCCTCATTGGGTTCGACACTCTTACTTATCGAAAAGAGCTACAATTGATCCCCATACTTGTGGGTCATCAGCCACCAATAAAAGTTGAAAATCTTCAATTTGAGTTTTTCTTCATTTTGCAAATTCTTCAATTTTCAAATTCCTCGATGTTCAAATTCTTCAACTTTGCATTGTCTTCACTCTTTCCGACTGTGTTCTTCATTGACTATATATATATTTGAGTTTTCAAGTCCTCTACAACATTCACTTTTTGCTAATTCTTCAACTTGACTTTTATGCTAAGTGAATGTGATCGGACCCTTCCCCCTCTATGCTAAACTCAACCCAATATGTTCACAAATTCTTCATTTGCATTCTATTTGACACCCATTCTTGTCAGCTGAAGAATTTGCGAATGAAAAATTAAAATTTTCTTATCTAAATTTTCGGCTTTTGCCGACCATTCCGCATCCCGCGATAAGATAAAATACTCACCCGCGATCTACCATGATCTCCACCTCTCTGTACATGGGTGACACATGTTGCTAGGATGGCAAGGGTTAGGGGCACGTTCGTCCAATTTCTTCGGACGAGCGATTTTTCACCGTGCCAATAAATACCCCTCGCCCTCCTCAGACCTCATTTACTCCGCTCGATCTCACTCCCCTCGCTCGAGCTCTCAGACCTAGGGCTGCCGCTAGTCTCCATCATTGCCGGTGAGGAAGAGCTTCACTGCCTGGACCTCATCGCCGTCATACTTGCGCCAGCCGCGGAAATCTTCACTCCGTCGCCGCTGTAGCTATCTTCCGCCGCCAAGTTAGGGCGTGGAAGATCTGAACGGACAAGCTTCTCCACTTCTTATCTCAGTTCTTCGTGTTCTTCGTCCAGGGTAAATAAAATTTGATTTTACTGCCCTATATTGATTCTGATAATTTCCTCAAAATCATCAAAAGGTGTTTATTCTTCAACTTCCATATCCATAAACACCCAAAACGCATTTGTACTTGATTTGTTTCTCTAAGCAATGTTTTTCCTCAATATTCCTCAATTGTGTGGGTTTTCAAATCTAAACAACTCTGGAACCTAAGTCAAGAACGCTTAGTGAAATTCCTCAAGACACCCCTGGTCAAATTCCTCAAACTTGATTCTTGTGAAAAAATTCTGAGAATGCATATGACCTCTCCAAATTCTTTGCACCTATACTCTGTTCACAGGTACACATGTCCGTTGTTGAATCACTAGGTTCTCATCAACTTAACTCATTTGCACCGTTCCTCGAAGATAAATTGCATACTTCCTCAGAAACTTCAGTTGTTCAAAATCCTCAAGTGAAGAAAATGTCCGATGGCAAAAGACCTCAGAAGGGAGGAAAGAGGTCAGAGACAAGCACAGTGTTTGAAATCCCTGAAGACATATATGATGAATATTGCACTCTTGATGAAGCCAAGCATGGCAAGGAGAAAAAAAATCAGCGCAAAGTGTGCATTCAACGGATTCAGAGGAGATGGGCAAGAGAATGGAGGGAGTACAAATATGTGACTCCAAAGTACATGAAGAAATTCGCAGTACACCCTCCATGCCCAAGACCTCCATTGGCTCCAGGACAAAAAGCTGATCCCTCTAGCATCAGAAAAGGTGAGGAATTTCCCAAGGAATTGGCTAAGCGCCAAGCTAAGCTGGCCAAAATGGCTAACGAAGCAGTGAAGAAATTCAACGAAGATTCTGCTGTTGCTGCCACTGAGGCCTCTGCTAGCAAGCCAAAGAAGGCCATGTCGAAGAAACCAGCTGTAAAGCCAAGTTCCTCAGCTACAATGCCTCACGGCCAAGCTCTTCAAAGCCCTCACGGCCTATTCCTCAAGCAACCACATCAAAATCAGCTCCTACTCCCTCAGCTGCAACTGTATAGTCCTCAGCACCTGTGCATTTGGCCACGTGCCAACGGACTACAGGAATCTCTATTGCTTCAGGAGAATCTGCAAGTTCCTCAGCTCCTCCACATTCCTCAACAACTCATACCTTTCTGAAGAAAAAGGCTGCTGTTGGATGTGGCTCGAGGTCAAGTCCTCACAAGAAGCAAGTTGCCTTTCAAATTCCGTCAAGTGACAATGAGGCTGATGGTGAACAACTCACTGAAATCATCAGAGACAGGCAGCAGAGGGCCGCTAGAGCCAAAGGTAGTGAAGTGCCACTCTTGCTGGATTCAAAGTTGATCCTTGATTTCATCGATCTTTGGCACAAGGACCCAAATACTCCTCTGCCTGATCTGAACCTCACTCCTGGCCAGAGCCACATGCTCAATGCCTTTATAGGCGAAGAAAAATGGAAATTTGAGAAGGCAAGACAGGCAAAGAAAGCTCAGTACAAGAAGGAGCGTTTTCTGAAGAAGAGTGTTGTAAACATGTCTCCTGAAGAACTTGTGAATCTGCAAAAGCAGATCAACGACCTCGGTGATGAATTTGATGCGTATCATGCAGATTGGCTAGGTGCCAAAGTCAGATTTGTCAACCTGGCTGAGGGTTTCAAACCAAAGTTTGTAGTTACATCACAATAAGAAATTCCTCAGGCTGAGACATCTACTCAGCCTACTGAAGAGAATGCAAGCACAGCTGATGAAAATCAGGCTGTTGAAGAAAATGAAAGAACCAGGGCTGTTGAAGAAATTTCAGTCACTGAAGAAACTGCCAGGGCAACCTCCAATGTTGCGCTTGAAGAACAAACCAGGCCAGTTGAAGCATCTGCTACTACGCCTGAGGAAACTGAACATGCCAGGGCAACTACATCAGTTGTGCCTGAAGAAACTGAACCAGTTTCATCTGTTCCTCCTGCAAAGTCATCATAGATGAAGAGTATCAACCTTCCTTCTGCAACATAAGTGAAGAAGACTAAAGCTGCAGAGAAGGCAGCTGTGAGGAAAAGGAAAGCATCAGCAACTGCAGAGTCTTCAGCTCCCAAGAAAGTGAAGACTTTGACAAGTTCCTTCACTGATCCCATTGCTGTTGTTCCTATCTCAATCGTGCCATCAAAGGAGATTGTTCCCTTTGGTGAGAAATATGCCATTCCAGATGATGCTGAAGGAAATCCTTCTGCTAATTCTTCAGAGCAGTTGGATGAAGAAATTGAAGTGGATGATATCCCTTCAACTCCGCTGGTATCATCGCCCATGCCTCAGTTCACTGCTGAAGAGGCCGACATTGAAGAAATTGATGAAGAAGATGAGGATGTGGATATTGGCTCTACCACTCCTGTGCTCAATGATGATTATTGGGAAAGGCTTCACCCCAATTCACCTTTGACCACTCCACTGCATCAGATTCCTCAGTTCCCAGTTCAAACTGAAGAAATTCATACGGGCTCTAATGGACCTCATGCCTCACTTCTGTCTATACCAAAAGAAGTTCCATCCACTAGTGCTGAAGAAATGGAGGCCAAGATTGCTGCTGATGAAACTGCTACTGAGATTCCTCAGTCCGTGGCTCCAGAGGTTGTGCACCAAGAGGCTGTGATGCCATCCATTGTAAATCTTCAACCGAAGCCACAAAATCCTCATACCAAGAAGCAGAAATTCAAAGCTGATGATTTCTTTGTTGAGCATCATTTCTTCAGGGATTATAATCCCTGTGACTCTGCAAGACTTCGACGCAAGTGCTTCTGGATAGCCAGCTAGATGAACTTCTATTCCTCACTGCCATTCGATAAGGACAAGGTTTTTGAACATCGTCAAATTCCTCATGTGGACATGGAATCACTTCCTTGCTTCCAACCTCTCGTGGGTGTTCTTCATGACGTTGGGCTATTGAACTTCTGCGCTGACATCTGCGACTGGAATGGAGAACTCATTCTTCAATTCTACACCATATTGCACCTCATCAGAAATGTAGAAGATGTGAATTCATGGGTGCTATACTGGATGACTAAGAATGCACATTACAAAGCACCAGCCTCTGAATTACTTCACGCTATTCCAGTTAGTCCACCTGTTGAAGGTTCAAGACTTGTCTATGAAGAACTTGAACTCTCCAATCACTTGATGCAAGTGATGATGAAGCCATTGAAGCTTGGCCAAACTCCAAGGACCATGCTACCTCCTGAGCACTGTGTTGGTTTTCCCTTGAAGAGGAAAGGGTGATGCAGTAGAGCAGCGTAAGTATTTCCCTCAGTTTTTGAGAACCAGGGTATCAATCCAGTAGGAGGCCACGCACAAGTCCCTCGCACCTACACAAACAAATAAACTCCTTGCAACCAACGCGATAAAGGGGTTGTCAATCCCTTCACGGTCACCTGCGAGAGTGAGATCTGATAGATATGATAAGATAATATTTTTGGTATTTTTATGATAAAGAGAAATAAAGATGCAAGTAAAATAAATGGAAAAGGAAATAACTAAGTATTGGAAGATTAATATGATGGAAAATAGACCCCGGGGCCATAGGTTTCACTAGAGGCTTCTCTCGAGAGCATAAGTATTACGGTGGGTGAACAAATTACTGTTGAGCAATTAACAGAATTGAGCATAGTTATGAGAATATCTAGGTATGATCATGTATATAGGCATCACGTCCAATACAAGTAGACCGACTCCTGCCTGCATCTACTACTATTACTCCACACATCGACCGCTATCCAGCATGCATCTAGAGTATTAAGTTCAAGAGAACAGAGTAACGCTTTAAACAAGATGACATGATGTAGAGGGATAAACCCGAGCAATATGATATAAACCCCATCTTATTATCCTCGATGGTGCCTTGCTTCCCCTACTGTCACTGGGAAAGGACACCACAAGATTGAACCCAAAGCTAAGCACTTCTCCCATTGCAAGAAAGATCAATCTAGTAGGTCAAACCAAACTGATAATTCGAAGATACTTGCAAATATAACCAATCATACATAAAAGAATTCAGAGAAGATTCAAATATTGTTCATAGATAAACTTGATCATAAACCCACAATTCATCGGTCTCAACAAACACACCGCAAAAGAAGATTACATCGAATAGATCTCCACAAGAGAGGGGGGAACTTTGTATTGAGATCCAAAAAGAGAGAAGAAGCCACCTAGCTAATAACTATGGACCCGTAGGTCTGAAGTAAACTACTCACACTTCATCGGAGGGGCTATGGTGTTGATGTAGAAGCCCTCCATGATCAATACCCCCTCCGGCGGAGCTCCAAAAAAGGCCCCAAGATGGGATCTCGTGGATACAGAAAGTTACGACAGTGGAATTAGGGTTTTTGCTCCGTATCTGGTAGTTTGGGGGTACGTAGGTATATATAGGAGGAAGGAGTACGTCATTGGAGCAATGTGGGCCCCATGAGGGTGGAGGGCGCGCCTGGGGGGGTAGGCGCGCCCCCTACCTCGTGCCTTCCTGGTTGATTGCTTGACGTAGGGTCCAAGTCCTCTGGATCATGTTCGTTCCAAAAATCATGTTCCCGAAGGTTTCATTCCGTTTGGACTCCGTTTGATATTCTTTTTCTGTGAAACCCTAAAATAGGCAAAAAAACATAAATTCTGGGTTGGGCCTCCGGTTAATAGGTTAGTCCCAAAAATAATATAAAAGTGTATAATAAAGCCCAATAATGTCCAAAACAGGATATAATATAGCATGGAACAATCAAAATTATAGATATGTTGGAGACGTATCAAGCATCCCCAAGCTTAATTCCTACTCGTCCTCGAGTAGGTAAATGATAAAAACAGAATTTTTGATGTGGAATGCTACTTGGCATAATTTCAATGTAATTCTCTTAATTGTGGTATGAATATTCAGACCCGAAAGATTGAAGACAAAAGTTCAGTATTGACATAGAAATAATAATACTTCAAGCATACTAATTAAGCAATTATGTCTCTTCAAAATAACATGGCCAAAGAAAGTTATCCCTACAAAATCATATAGTCTGGCTATGCTCCATGTTCACCACACAAAGTATTTAAATCATGCACAACCCCGATGACAAGCCAAGCAATTGTTTCATACTTTTGGTGTTCTCAAACTTTTTCAATCTTCATGCAATACATGAGCGTGAGCCATGGACATAGCACTATATGTGGAATAGAATGGTGGTTGTGGAGAAGACAAAAAGGGAGAAGATAGTCTCACATCAACTAGGCGTATCAACGGGCTATGGAGATGCCCATTGATAGATATCAATGTGGTGAGTAGGGATTGCCATGCAACGGATGCACTAGAGCTATAAGTATATGAAAGCTCAACAAAAAGAACTAAGTGGGTGTGCAT
Organism: Triticum urartu; assembly: GCF_003073215.2. Taxonomy (NCBI): domain Eukaryota; kingdom Viridiplantae; phylum Streptophyta; class Magnoliopsida; order Poales; family Poaceae; genus Triticum; species Triticum urartu. Next base: position 458,939,519 of record NC_053024.1, read on the forward strand.
CCAACTTGATTGCTCACAAAGACCTAGGGCATTTTGAGTAAGCCCATCGTTGGAATAGACAAGGCAAGTTCTATAATGAAAAATTCCCACTAGTATATGAAACTGATAACATAGGAGACTCTCTATGAAGATCTTGGTGCTACTTTGAAGCACAAGTGTGGTAAAATGATAGTAGCATTGTCCCTTCTCTCTTTTTTTCTCATTTTTTATTTGGGCCTTTTCTCTTCTTTTTTATGGCCTTCTTTATATAGTCCGGAGTCTCATCCCGACTTGTGGGGGAATCATAGTCTCCATCATCCTTTCCTCACTTGGGACACTGCTCTAAAAATGATGATCATCACACTTTTTTATTTACTTACAACTCAACAATTACAACTCAATACTTAGAACAAAATATGACTCTATGTGAATGCCTTCGGCGGTGTACTGGGATATGCAATGAATCAAGAGTGATATGTATGAAAGAATTATGAACGGTGGCTTTGCCACAACTAAAATGTCAACTACATGATCATGCGAAGCAATATGACAATGATGGAGCGTGTCATAGTAAACAAAACGGTGGAAAGTTGCATGGCAATATATCTCGGAATGGCTATGGAAATGCCATGATAGGTAGGTATGGTGGCTGTTTTGAGGAAGGTATATAGTGGGTGTATGATACCGGCGAAAGGTGTGCGGTATTAGAGAGGCTAGCAATGGTGGAAGGGTGAGAGTGCGTATAATCCATGGACTCAACATTAGTCATAAAGAACTCACATACTTATTGCAAAAATCTATTAGTTATCGAAGCAAAGTACTACGCACATGCTCCTAGGGGGATAGATTGGTAGGAAAAGACCATCGCTCGTCCCCGACCGCCACTCATAAGGAGGACAATCAATAAATACATCATGCTCTGACTTCTTAACATAACGGTTCACCATACGTGCATGCTACGGGAATCACAAACTTCAACACAAGAATTTCTCAAATTCAGAACTACTCATCTAGCACGACTCTAATATCACCATCTCCATATCTCAAAACAATTATCAAGTTTCAAACTTCTCATAGTATTCAACACACTCATAAGAAAATTTTATTATTAATCTTGAATGCCTAACATAATTAAAGCAAATTGCCATGCTGTTTTGTAGGACTCTCAAAATAATCTAAGTGAAGCATGAGAGAACAATGGTTTCTATAAAACAAATCTACCAACGTGCTCTAAAAGATATAAGTGAAGCACTAGAGCAAAAACTATATAACTCAAAAGATATAAGTGAAGCACATAGAGTATTCTAACAATTTCCGAATCATGAGTGTCTCTCTCAAAAAGGTGTGTGTAGCAAGGATGATTCTGTAAAACTAACAAATAAATACTCAAATAATACAAGACGCTCCAAGCAAAACACATATCATGTGGTAAATAAAAATATAGCTCCAAGTAATGTTACCGATAGAAGTAGACAAAAGAGAGGATGCCTTCCGGGGCATCCCCAAGCTTTGGCTATTAGGTGTCCTTAGATTATCTTGGGGGTGCCATGGGCATCCCCAAGCTTAGGCTCTTGCCACTCCCTGTTCCATAATCCATCAAATCTTTACCCAAAACTTGAAAACTTCACAACACAAAACTTAAAGTAGAAAATCTCGTGAGCTCCGTTAGCGAAAGAAAACAAAACACCACTTCAAGGTACTGTAATGAACTCATTATTTATTTATATTGGTGTTAAACCTACTGTATTCCAACTTCTCTATGGGTTATAAACTATTTTACTAGCCATAGATTCATCAAAATAAGCAAACAACACACGGAAAACAGAATCTGTCAAAAACAGAACAGTCTGTAGTAATCTGTAGCTAACGCAATATCTGGAACCCCAAAAATTCTAAAATAAATTTCTGGACGTGAGTAATTTATCTATTAATCATCTTCAAAAATAATTAACTAAATAGCACTTTCCAAATAAAAATGGCAGCAGTTCTCGTGAGCGCTAAAGTTTCTGTTTTTTACAGCAAGATTAAAAATACTTTCCCCAAGTCTTCCCAACGGTTCTACTTGGCACAAACACTAATTAAACACAAAAAACACAACCAAAACAGAAGCTAGATAAATTATTTATTACTAAACAGGAGCAAAAAGCAAGTAATAAAAATAAAATTGGGTTGCCTCCCAACAAGCGCTATTGTTTAACGCCCCTAGCTAGGCAAGAAAGCAAGGATAGATCTAGGTATTGCCATCTTTGGAAGGAAATCCATAAGTGGCTCTCATAATAGATTCATAAGGTAATTTAATTTTCTTTCTAGGGAAGTGTTCCATGCCTTTCCTTAACGGAAATTGGAATCTAATATTCCCTTCCTTCATATCAATAATTGCACCAATCGTTCTAAGGAAAGGTCTACCAAGGATAATAGGACATGAAGGATTGCAATCTATTTCAAGAACAATAAAATCCATAGGCACATAATTCCTATTTGAAACAATAAGAACAGCATTAATTCTTCCCATAGGTTTCTTAATAGTGGAATCCGCAAGGTGCAAGTTTAAAGAGCAATCATCGAAATCACGGAAACTTAGCAAATCACACAAAGTCTTTGGAATCATGGAAACACTAGCACCCAAATCACACAAAGCATAGCATTCATGATCTTTAATCTTAATTTTAATAGTAGGTTCCCACTCATCATAAAGTTTTCTAGGGATAGAAACTTCCAACTCAAGTTTTTCTTCATGAGATTGCATCAAAGCATCAACGATATGTTTGGTAAATGCTTTATTTTGACTATAAGCATGAGGAGAATTTAGCACGGATTGCAACAAGGAAATACAATCTATCAAATAGCAATTATAATAATTAAATTCCTTGAAATCCAAAATAGTGGGTTCATTATTATTCAAAGTTTTGACTTCTTCAATCCCACTTTTAACAATTTTAGTATCAAGATCTAAAGACTTCGAAATTTTGGAACTCCTTCTAGGTAAAGGTGGATCATATTCAGTCCCATCATTATCAAGATTCATACTACAAAACAAAGACTTAATAGGGGACACATCAATAACTTTTAGATCTTCATCTTTATTATCATGAAAACTAGAAGAACACGCTTTTATAAAGCAATCTTTCTTAGCACGCATCCTAGCGGTTCTTTCTTTGCACTCATCAATGGAAATTCTCATGGATTTGAGAGAATCATTGATATCATGCTTAGGAGTAACAGATCTAAGTTTCAAAGAATCAACATCAAGAGAAATTCTATCAACGTTCCTAGCCAACTCATCAATCTTAAGCAATTTTTCTTCAATCAAAGCATTGAAATTCTTTTGCGAGGTAATAAATTCTTTAATATTAGATTCAAAATAAGAGGGTATTTTATTAAAATTTCCATAAGAATTGTTGTAGGAATTACCATAATTATTAGAGGAATTACTAGGATATGGCCTAGGATTAAAGTTTCCTCTATACGCGTTGTTACCAAAATTATTCCTACCAACAAAATTCACATCTAAAGATTCATTATTATTCTCAATCAAAGTAGACAAAGTCATATCATTAGGATGAGAAGAAACACTTTTATTAGCAAATAATTTCATAAGTTCATCCATCTTACCACTCAAAACACTAATTTCTTCTATCGCATGCACTTTCTTATTAGTAGATCTTTCAGTGTGCCATTGAGAATAATTAACCATAATATTATCTAGGAGTTTAGTAGCTTATCCTAAAGTGATTTCCATAAAAGTGCATCCCGCGGCCGAATCTAAAAGATTTCTAGAAGCAAAATTCAATCCAGCATAAATTTTTTTGTATAATCATCCACAAATTCAAACCATGTGTAGGGCAATTACGTATCATTAATTTCATCCTCCCCCAAGCTTGTGCAACATGTTCATAATCAAGTTGCTTAAAATTCATAATATCGTTTCTAAGAGAGATTATCTTAGCGGGAGGAAAATACTTAGAGATAAAAGCATCTTTGCACTTATTACACGAATCAATACTATTTTTAGGTAAAGACGAAAACCAAGCTTTAGCATGATCTCTAAGCGAAAAAGGAAATAGCTTTAATTTAACAATATCATTGTCCACATCTTTCTTCTTTTGCATATCACACAAATCAACGAAGTTGTTTAGATGGGTAGCGGCATCTTCACTAGGAAGGCCGAAAAACGGATCTTTCATGACAAGATTCAGCAAAGCAGCATTAATTTCACAAGATTCAGCATCGGTAAGAGGAGCAATCAGAGTGCTAATAAAATAATTGTTGTTGGTATTGGTAAAGTCACACAATTTGGTATTATCTTGAGCCATCGTGACAAGCAAGCAATCCGGCACACAAGCAAACAAGAAACAGGCAAAAGAGGCGAATAGAGAAAGAGAGGGAGGATGGAGAGAGAGAGGGCGAATAAAACGGCAAGGGTGAAGTGGGGGAGAGGAAAACGAGAGGCAAATGGCAAATAATGTAATGCGGGAGATAAGGGTTTGTGATGGGTACTTGGTATGTTGACTTTTGTGTAGACTCCCCGGCAACGGTGCCAGAGATCCTTATTGCTACCTCTTGAGCACTGCGTTGGTTTTCCCTTGAACGGGAAAGGGTGATGTAGTTGAGCAGCGTAAGTATTTCCCTCAGTTTTTGAGAACCAAGGTATCAATCCAGTAGGAGGCCACGCACGAGTCCCTCGCACCTACACAAACAAATAAACTCCTCGCAACCAACAAGAATAAAGGGGTTGTCAATCCCTTCGCGGTCACCTACGAGAGTGAGATCTGATAGATATGATAAGATAATATTTTTGGTATTTTTATGATAAAGAGAAATAAAGATGCAAGTAAAATAAATGGCAAAGGAAATAACTAAGTATTGGAAGATTAATATGATGGAAAATAGACCCGGGGCCATAGGTTTCACTAGAGGCTTCTCTCGAGAGCATAAGTATTACGGTGGGTGAACAAATCACTGTTGAACAATTGACAGAATTGACCATAGTTATGAGAATATCTAGGTATGATCATGTATATAGGCATCACATCCGAGACAAGTAGACCGACTCCTGCCTGCATGTACTACTATTACTCCACACATCGACCGCTATCCAGCATGCATCTAGAGTATTAAGTTCAAGAGAACAGAGTAACGCTTTAAACAAGATGACATGATGTAGAGGGATAAACTCATGCAATATGATATAAACCCCATCTTGTTATCCTCGATGGCAACAATACAATACGTGCCTTGCTGCCCCTACTGCCACTGGGAAAGGACACCGCAAGATTGAACCCAAAGCTAAGCACTTCTCCCATTGCAAGAAAGATCAATCTAGTAGGCCAAACCAAACTGATAATTCGAAGAGACTTGCAAAGGTAACCAATCATACATAAAAGAATTCAGAGAAGATTCAAATATTGTTCATAGATAAACTTGATCATAAACCCACAATTCATCGGTCTCAACAAACACACCGCAAAAGAAGATTACATCGAATAGACCTCCACAAGAGAGGGGGAGAACTTTGTATTGAGATCCAAAAAGAGAGAAGAAGCCATCTAGCTAATAACTATGGACCCGTAGGTCTAAAGTAAACTACTCACACTTCATCGGAGGGGCTATGGTGTTGATGTAGAAGCCCTCCGTGATCGATACCCCCTCCGGCGGAGCTCTGGAAAAGGCCCCAATATGGGATCTCGTGGATACAAAAAGTTATGGCGGTGGAATTAGGGTTTTTGCTCCGTATCTGGTAGTTTGGGGGTACATAGGTATATATAGGAGGAAGGAGTACGTCGGTGGAGCAACATGGGCCCCACGAGGGTGGAGGGCGCGCCTGGGGGGTAGGTGCGCCCCCCTACCTCGTGCCTTCCTGGTTGATTGCTTGACGTAGGGTCCAAGTCCTCTGGATCATGTTTGTTCCAAAAATCACGTTCCCAAAGGTTTCATTCCGTTTGGACTCCTTTGATATTCTTTTTCTACGAAACCCTAAAATAGGCAAAAAAAACAGCAATTCTGGGTTGGGCCTCCGGTTAATAGGTTAGTCCCAAAAATAATATAAAAGTGTATAATAAAGCCCAATAATGTCCAAAACAGGATATATATGGCATGGAACAATCAAAAATTATAGATATGTTGGAGACGTATCACACCACATTCCTCGTCAAGGAATTACTCTATGTGCCAAGGAATGTCTATCGCATATTGACCAAAACTCTCAGTCCAATCAAGGGCCACAACTCTGATGAAGAAGAGGTTGTTAGCATTATGAAGAATTTGTTGTTCAACATCATACATGGCATTCCTATCAACTACCATGATTTCTTCATGAGGACTTTGGTCAATGCTGCTCTGTCACCTTTTGAGTTGAAGCCTTATGCTCCCTGGATCATGAAGTTCATCAGATCAAGGTCTTCAATTCATTACCAGCCTGACTATCAAAATCATCTTAGCTACCTGCCACCGATTGAAGTCCTTAAACGGACCATTTCCTCAGCTGATGAGAACGGAAAGACTGTTGTCATTGATGAAGGCACCCATCCATTTGATGGACAGTTTCGCAAAGCTGCATCCTATTCCACCAATGATGACTCTGCCACAAAAGCTTCAAAGCAAAATCCTCAAGCCACTGCTTCGCGTGTGATGACTGATCGTGAGCTTCTCCTCAGTCTTCATCATAAAGTTGATTGCAACCACAAGTGGGTCAAGCGTCAGTTTGGTGCAATTCTTCAGAACATGACAGTCACGCAAAATACCGTGAAAAAGAATCACTACTATCTGCATGAAGTCTTTGACTGAACTTGGACTATTCTGTCTAACCTCTATAGTGCTAAAGATCTCAAGGAGATTGAATTTCAATAGGACTTTGACTGGGCACAACCACCTTCGAAGAAATTCAAGAAGGTCAAAGTTCCTTAGCTCGTTGCCAGTTCATATTCTTCATCGCATGAGACAGATGAAGCCAAAGACTTGAACGACACCGCGACAGGCCCTACCTCAACGGGCGACCCCAACAATGCTGGCGGTCCTCCATCGAGATCATGATGATATTCTTCAAGGGCGTTAGTCCTCACTTTTCGTCCCTTTTGGTCATTCGATGACAAAGGGGGCGAAATTTGAGTTAGTCTTCAAGCGGGTCTCTTATATATGGGTTGTTTTTTTGTTATGTTACAACTCTTGCTCTTCTGAAGTGTTTGTTGATTGAGTTGTAAACTTAAGTCCTATGGTGGTCTGATACTTTTGCTCTGTTTTCTGCATGCTATTTCCTCAAGTACCTTAATGCACGCATGCTGAATTGCATTAGACACCATATTTCATCATGCATTTCAAATTCTTCATATCATATGTTAAATGCGTGTATGAATTACAAGATATAGGGGTAGATCTCCATGATTCTAATCAACAATGTGCATTTGCTATTCAAGGCAAATTCCTAAAATATGCACATTTTCAGGGGGAGTTCCTCTATATCTTGCAATCAAATTCCTCAATATCAGTATTTATGGTTCATATGTTTATCCCTGTTGAAAACTTAACCTATTTGTCATCAATCACCAAAAAGGGGGAGATTGAAAGTGCATCTAGTGCCCCTTAGTGATTTTGGTGTATTGAATACTTATAGGTTAAGGGACTAATGTGTTTGTGAGCGTACACGGGTTCTATAAGTCTATGAGGATTTTGATCTTTACGATGAAAGTCGACCCCTAAAAATGAATGTCTTCAGTTGAAGACTTTGGTTTTCTTGAAGACTTTGAAATGAGGAAATTGGTGTGACCTTGAAGACTTGATATTCATGCGAGGATTATGAAGCGTGAAGACTTTCGTTTTCGTAGTTTCATTTTCTATTTCTTGAGTCCTAGGAAACACCTATTGTTAAAGAGGGTTAAGGTAAAACTAAGGAAACCCTTTCCAAGTGATGCTCATCTCAAAATCCTACACCTACCCAATCCTTTCGAGTGAAGCCATTCGAAATCTCATACAGTTCAATCAATTTCTTCAGTGATAGAGACAAAGATCTTCTGGTCTCTAAGGAATTTTTTCTGACTGAGGAGTTAGGAATTTGCCAGTGCGGATTGCCTACAAGTGAGGAACATGATAGCCCTGAGGAATTTGACACTCAAATTTCCGACCGTTGCTCTGCTATGCGCCAACTGTCCCAAAATATCTACCCACCTAACGGTCATATCATTGAAGGGCATTTATGTATTATCATGCCAGGCTGCTCCCTAGGCTATAAATAGCCGCCCCCTACAACCACTATTGTTTTGGCTGCTCCGAGAGAAACTGACACTTGTCATTGAGAGCATCCCATCCTCCAAGGACTTTGAGCGAAAAACATCAAGTGAGGAAAAATCCAAACCCAAACACCTACAAACCCAAAGTGATTGAGCATCACTGAAGAGATTGTTCCTGTGTGGAACCGACGCTTGTTACCTTTGAGGACTGTGCATCCTCCAGACGGTTAGGCGTCATGGTCTAGAGCATCCAAGAGGAAATTCTGGATTGCCGAGTGACCGAGTCTGTAAAGGTTTGGAAGTCACCTGAAGACTTACCACAAGTGGTTGGGTGAGGTCTGTGTGACCTTAGCTCAAGGAGAATACGGTGAGGACTGTGTGTCCGGGACTGTGTGTCCTCAGGTTTAAATACCTAGCCGCTCCAACCAGATGTACAACTGTCACAACAGTTGGAACCGGTCTACCAAATCATTGTCTTCACCAAGCTACTTGTTCTATTTCCTCAACCCTTTCATTTCCTCATTTATGTGTTTATGTACTTGATGGTTACTATCTGAAGACTTTGACTGAAGGCTTTCTCAATTTCCTCAATCATATTTCTTCAGTCACTTAGTCTTCAGCCTGCTTATCCTGTTTACATGCTACCTGTACTCTGTGTATGTTTTGTTTCATCATGATGACTATGCTACTTCTGTGTTATGCATGCACATGAGTACTTATTCCGCTGCTTGTAGCTCGTGACTTAGGAAATTCCTCAAGTTGAATTTCCTCAGTGATGAATTTGTAAAAATCGCCTATTCACCCCCTCTAGTCGATATAATGCACTTTCACCATCCCCATCCCCATCCCCATCCCCATACCCATCCACGGGGATAAAAATAGTCCCATTCCCATCCATGTTCGTTTTTTATCCCCATGGAAAAACCCATACACACAATCAACAACAAATTTCGATAGTTTTTCAGCACAATAAATAATATGTTGTAGCTAGGTTAGGGTTTTCTTAGGGCTTTTTGGCCAAGGGGGTGGGATGGGTGGAAATTTGGGTATGTAAGGGCGAGAATTACACGGGCTCTACTAATTTTATGCCCACACTTAAGGCCTTCACGGGTAAGGTAGGTAACGGGCACAGGTAATGCTATCCTATCCCCATACCCTTCTTGCACACTGGGTAAGGTGTTTGACCCACCAGCTTCCCCATGGGCATTAAAGTTGGCACATCCCCGTCCCCTAACAGAGTAATTACCCATGGGGACGCGAGTAATGGTTAGCCATTGTGTCATGGAATTGTCACGGCAGATGTCCTAGAGAAAGGACTTAGTCGTAGGGTCATCACAACTAGGAAGCTTAAAGGGGTTAATCGGGACAAAGGGCACGAGAGGTTTTATACTAGTTCGGCCCCTTATGATGAAGGTAAAAGCCTAAGTCTAGTTGTGTTGGTATTGCTGAGGTTTCGATCACCAAGAGGCTCAACTCGCCGGCTTGGTTGTCGATCTCTTGTTGCTTGTCCTAAGCCGCCACCGGGTCGTCCCCTATATACATGGGTTGACGCCTGGTGGCCTAGAGAGTCCCGGCCGGCTCATAATTGTGTCCGGCTCGGTGACTACCTTTACTTGCCTTTCTTTACAAGTCTTTCCTTACATACGGCGGTTTACAATATCGGGCCTTAAGCTGCCTCCAGGCCCTTGGGCCTTCTATAAGGTTTAATAAACTATCGTCTTGAATGTTTACTGGGCTTCTTGCGTAACCCGCCATTGGGGCTGACCCGGCCCCTCCTCGGTGGGTCATGACTGATAGTAATATCCCCAACATTAGGCCCCAGGTTGACTTTGAATTTCATTCTTTGTCAATCTTCAATACTTTAGACAAAAATCCATCTTCTTATCTTTGCTCAAGTTTTTGTAACCCGCCGTGACATCATCTCTTGAAAACGCAAAAAACTTTTATGACGTCATCTCCCAACGGATCTTTTATCTTTAATGTTTCCCAAGAATCGAGGCATCTATGTAGCTAGATAACCATTATTCGGCTCTCCTCGATTTTCACGCCCGTCTGTTCGCATCTTTCCCTTATAAATAGGCACGCCTCGGCTTTCCTCATTCTCCTCTCTCGCTCCGTCTTCTTCCTCTTGCGCACCCCCTGCTGCTCGAGCTTCGCCGCCACCGCGCTTCACCTCCGTCTCCGTCGACGTTGGCCGCTGCATCAACCTGAACCGATCCAGAGAACGGCGGCGACCTCCGCAGAAGACCTGTGACTGTAAGTTTTCTTCTTTTCACCTCTCAGATCCGCACTTAGGGTTTCCAGATTCCTTCGTGTTCTTCCGAGTTCATCGCAGTCCCTTGTAGTTTTTCCACCACAGGCCTCTTCTTGATCCAATATATATATATGCTTGTGCGGTAGTGTTTGTGTGCCTTTTCTTGATCCACAGATCCCTTTCTCTGTTCAAAAGACTGCATTAGAACTTACATACTCTTCTGCGCCGAACTTTTTTAGGTCTAGAATTTTTTCCATTTTGAATAGCCATTTGATCTGGAATAATACCAAACAATTTAGGAAACTTGTTTGTCTCAACACTTAGCTGAATTTGCCTTCTTCAAATATCTGTAGTCATGGCGGCTTACTGTGTCGGCTTACTTTTCCTTTTATGTCATTAGCCCTTAACTAAGCCATCATTACTTCCCTGTATTATCCTCATGTAACTGTTAATTTCATCATTGAATTGAACCGGCATGTTGCTTTTCTTTTCAGTTTGTTTTTTAACACCATGCCGTCCAAAGCACCAACCATCTGCAACTGGGTTCCCTCAACCGTAACTGAGGAACGTTTGAAGGAGTTCTTCATCATAGGGTTTTTGCCAGCGAAATCCGTCTTGTCTTACCGTGCCCCTGACCCGGAGAAAGAACGACCCAATCCAAGAGACGGCGAAGTGATTGTTTTTACTGGCCATATGAACCGTGGCTTCTCACTGCCCGGCTCAAAGTTCTTCAGAGAGGTCCTCCACTTTTTCAAACTCCACCCTCAAGATATCGGGCCCAATTCCATATCTAACATCTGTAACTTCCAAGTGCTCTGTGAGGTATATCTTCAACAAGAGCCGACCGTGGAATTGTTTAGAGAATACTTTTATCTGAATCGGCAGAACGAGTGCACCAACGGCCTCATCTTAGAACTCGGAGGCATCTCAATTTAGCGTTGGCAGGGTGCTGTCTTTCCTCTCATAGTCTTACCAAGTCACCCAAAGGACTGGAACCAGACTTGGTTCTACTGTCAAGACATTTCGCTGGCAAACGAGAAGCCACTGCCGGGTTATCGCCCCGATCATCTTGACTCCAAGTTCGCGCTTCCCGACAAGCTTACTGCCGCTGAACGCAAGAGGCCGATACCCTCCATCAAAAGGATTAATGCTCTGTTAGGGAACGGGTTAACTGGAGTTGATCTGACCCGCTGCTGGATCTCATGGCGGGTCATCCCTTTAAGTCGTCGATCAAAGCTGATGTATGAGTATGGTGGAGGCCGGGATGACTCTCTTCGTCACAGCCCCGCTCAATTAACAGAAGAAGATATTGTTTCAATGTCAACTCTTCTGGTGAACGGGAAATACGAAGATTGCAGTGTCGTCAGGTTAAACCCCTTCTGCAAGCTTAACCCGGTGCCAGAAGTAAGGATATTGTTATTTCTCTCCTTTGTATTTTTCCCAGCCGTATTGTTTTAATACTTGCCTGATTCTTCATTTTATTTTTACCTGTCTGCAGGCCAACTCTGACTTCTGGAAAGTTAAGTATGACCATGAGGCTGCCAAGAAAGCAAAAGCCGCCGCCATAAACGCCAAGAAAACGACCCGGAGGTCGAAAAAGAAGAAAAAGAACACTACTGAAGATTGGATGAAGCTTGATGATACATCTGATTCAGAGGTAGCCCTTGATTCCCTTGGCCAATTTTTTAACAATCTTATTGACACTGATCATTACCAGGATGACACTGGGGCCAGTCAGGCTGTGGAAGCAGAGGTAACTATCATTTCCTCCGACTCAGAGCCCTTCCAAGACAAAAAATTCGATGAGTGATCCGTAAAGTAAGGTTTTCTAACCCTTTAGCTCACTTGGATCCCACCTTTCATTTGAAAAAGTAGCAACATGAAAGCCGCCGTCAGGCTCGGACTAAAGATGAGCCGGCTGTCATTCTTCAACAAACTCCTCAGAAGCGCCCGGATGAGGTTTACTTCTTTCTGTCTTTAACTCTGTTTAATGGATCCTTTCCCCTGCCTTACTTTAACTTTCTTTTATATTTTCAGGAGGTGTCTCGCTCTTCTGGAGACTCATCACAGACGCAATTTCCGGCCTTCAAGACTGCCCCTGGGTAATGAAAAATCCTCCTTTTTCCCGGGTTGTTCAAATTGTATCTTTATACTGACAATCCTGCAACATTTCTCTTATTGGCCAAGCTAAATCCAAGTAGGCAAAGGCAACTAAACCGGCGGAAGACCCGCCGGTGCTTGCATCTAACCCGGCCAGGCCATCTTCTCCATTAACCGACGCTCCAGAAGACCCGCCTGTCGATGTAGAAGCAAATCCTCCTGAGTCGTCGTTTGATGAGACCATCGTGAATCCTTCCGCAACTGGACCATCAAGCTCAGCCAACCCGCCATCACCGTCTGCACAAGACGTTCAGATCACCGGGAGCCGTTTTATTGAGCCGGGGAATCCAACCGTGCTGGCTCGGTGTACTGCGAAACAAGAGGCATTGGAGGCAAAAAAAGTGCGCTTTGACGTTGCCAATTACGACCATCTAAATGCCAACGATATTTTATCCGGTTATCTCAGCCATGTGCACTCCAGTCGCGACTCTAAGATCAAAATGGTCAAACAGTTGCAGTTGAAATTGAGATATGTTCTTCCGGCTTATCTATATATTCCACCAGCCCCCAAGTTTTCAGATTATGAGAGAACCGGAATGATCTGTAGACTTGATAATATAGGCCAATACTTTTACCTTGGAAATCTTTCTTGAGTTCAATAGAATAGAACAGAGCTTCACCTGTAGTCCCCAAGGGCCGGTTCATTTTGATCATAAATGAGCCAGTACTTTAAATTGTTTTGTACAGTATTCAAAGAACTTAATATTCCGGCTTAACCTTGAGAAACTTGCTGAATTGCATACATTGGCCCCCAAGTGCCAAGTGATGTTACTTTGTAAAGTACTTGGGACTTAAAGTATGTCTTTAGAGTCATAAAAATTTGTTTTGCCATACATTAGCCCCCAAGTGTCAAGTGGTTTTTTGTAAAGTACTTGAGACTTGAATCTTGATATTTGAGCCTTTGAGCAAAATCTTGACTTATCTGAGTATGTATTCTTGCAGAATGCCTTATCTGAACTAAACTCTCAATTGACTGATGCGAAGACCCGGCTAGCAGGTCAGGAAGTAGAAATCAAGTCTGCTAACTCCAAATTGCAAATAAGTCTCTCTGAGAGGGAAAACTTAAAGATCAGTTTGGCTGCCAAGAAGAAGACCTGGGCAGAGGAAAAAATGCTTTTGACACAACGCGCTGAGAGAGCCGAAGCAGCCCTTGAAGAGGTGTCAACAGAGCTGAACGGCTTAAAGGGCCGGGTGTCTCAAATGGTGGCCGCCATCTTTGTTAAGCCGTCCGTTTTTAATCTTATGTACTTTTTGCTGATCTGGAATATAAGCCGCCAGCTGACTGTGTATAAAACATGTGCAGGCCCACGAAGCAAGAACCTGAGCCAAGATCCTTTGATTAAACTGAAGGCAGTGTACACTTTAGTAGAACAACTGTATATCGGCGCACAACAGGCACTTGCCGCCATCTCTCCTGCCAATCAAGGACCCAACCGGCTCAGTGACATTTTGAAGAAACTATCAATCCTGCCTGCCAGATTTCAAGAAGTGAAGCGCTCCTGTGCGTGAGCCGGGGCTTTGACTGCCCTAAGCCGCTCCAAGGCTTGGGTGCCAGACCTAGACCCGGTGGACGTGGCCAGAGGCTATCCCACCGTGAAGGAAGACAGATCTCCCTTTGAGCAGGATGACTTCATGGCTTGCGTGCGCGGAGTTCGGCCTCAGGCAACTACCCTTGGAGATGATACCAACATTGACAAATATCAGCCGGGTTTTGATGCTGAAAATAAGAAGATGGCGACTCCCTCGTACAAGGTGACAGATTTGATCCCGCCTGTAAGAGAAAATACATTTGCCCCGGAAGTTGACCCGGTAGGCCTGATCGATGATGAAGCCGAATTTGTTGCCGTGAATGGTTTTGATTGGTCAAAACCCAACTTCCAGCCAACAGAGGGTGGTGAACCGACGAGGGAGGAGTAATAGCCATCTTCATTGGCTTTATAAAAAGCCTTGTAATAGTTTAGTTGTGAAAATACTGAATGCCTTGCCTATGCCATCGTGCATAAAAGACTGTGTGTGACTTCGTATTTCCTAATGGCAATATATGCATCATATTTGATGATTGTTCTTGCAACACTTTAACTTTGTTCCTGTAAATACAAGAGAAAAAACTGGCTTGGCGGCTTAGAACCGAACGGGTTAAAACACCCGGCTTATATCCAATATGTTTATCATAATAGAAAACAGAAAACAGATATGAATAAAGGACAAGGGCTGAAACTAACTCTTTAGTTAATGCAGCGTGCAATTACATATAAATAATAGCCATACTTGTACATTTGATCCTTAGACCACCGGCTTGAGTAACCCGGGTAATGAAGTTGATAACTCAATCTTTCTGAGAAATCAATGCCTTTGAATACTTTAATGATCATCATACCTTGGTAGCCTTGTTATCAAATAGACAAGCCGACGAAGAAGATCATGCTAATTATTTGTAACAAGAAACTTAAAGGCAAATGACAGTTTACAAGTATGTTCTAACCTTTTATTTAAAGGTTGGTGGCTTCTGATTCGAATACGATCAGTAAACCGGACCAAAGGGGTTGAGCTAAGGTTCGAATACGACCATATAGCCCCCAGTGGCTGTGGCGTTGCGCCGATCAAGAGGGTACCGACAGCTATGTTCTCTTTGGTTCGAATACGACCTATGTTTGAACAGGAAGCCCCCAAATGACCTTGAGAGGTTTTTAACGACCCTAATTCGAATAAGATCCAAGTCGGACCCAAAAGGGGTTAAGCTATGATTCGGATACGATCAAGAAGCCCCACAGTGAGTTTGGCCTTGAGTCGATCAAGAGGGTTAGGACAACTATGTTCTCTTTGGTTCGAATATGACCTATGTTTGAACAGGAAGCCCCCAAGTGACCATGATAATTGCAGCTAGATTCGAATACGATCATAAGCCGGACCAAAAAAGGTTAGACTTGATTCAAATATGATCAGCTCCTTAATAGTCATTTGAAAATAAGAAATAACAAAGATGCATAATCTTTGAAAAGAAAAGAGACCGATGGTCTTACTTTATTACTTATCATGGTATACACAATGTTAAAGTATGTACATGATGAGAGCCGGTGGCTCAGGTGTAGTATGGCCGAAGTTGAGCAATGTTCCACGGCCGGCGGGTCTCCTCCTCCGACTTACGTGAATCTTTGTGTTCTCGAACGTCAATGAGGTAATACGACCCATTGTTTAAGTTCTTGCTGGCCACAAAGGGTCCTTCCCAGGGAGGGGATAGCTTGTACGCATCTTACAGATCCTGGATGAGCCGGAGCACCAGGTCGCCTTCCTGAAAAGTCCTGGACTTAACTCAGCGGCTGTGATAACAGTGCAGGTCCTATTGATAAATTGCTAACCGAGCCGCTGCTAAGTCTCTTTCTTCATCCAACAAGTCAAGTGCATCATGTCTGGCTTGTTCATTATTAGCTTTAACATAAGCCACCACACGGGGCGAGTCATGACAGATGTCACTAGGCAACACTGCTTTTGCTACATACACCATGAAGAAAGGTGTGTAACCTATAGACCTGTTAGGTGTGGTCTTGATACTCCACAACACCGAGGGTAATTCCTCTACCCAACAACCCGGCGTTCGCTGTAAGGGAACCATAAGCCGGGGTTTGAGACCTTTTAAAATTTCCTGATTTGCTCTCTCAGCTTGACCATTGGATTGAGGATGAGCTACAGAAGAAACATCAAGTCGGATATGCTCACGTTGACAAAACTCCTCCATAGCCCCTTGGGACAGATTCGTGCCATTGTCAGTGATAATGCAGTGTGGAAAACAAAAACGGAAGATCACATTTTTCATGAACTGAACCGCCGTGGCCACATCACACTTACTCATCGGTTCTGCCTCAACCCACTTTGTAAATTTATCAACTGCCACTAAAAGATGTGTCTTTTTATCCTTAGACCTTTTGAAAGGCCCCACCATGTCAAGCCCCCAAACTGCAAACGGCCAAGTGATTGGAATCATCCGGGGCTCTTGAGCCGGAACATGTGTTCGTCGTGCAAATTTTTGACATCCATCACATCTGCTGACCAGATCCTCTGCATCAGCGTGAGCCGTTAACCAATAAAAACCGTGAAGAAAGGCCTTGGCCACCAGAGATTTTGACCCGGCGTGATGACCACAATCGCCTTCATGAATATCACGAAGTATTTCTTGGCCTTCTTTAGGGGAAACACACCATTGAAATGCTCCAGAAATGCTGCGATGGTATAGTTCTCCATCAGAAATCGTCATTGACTTAGACCGCCGGGTTATCTGTCGAGCCAGAGTCTCATCCGCTGGCAACTCTCCCCGGGTCATGTAAGCCAAGAACAGCACTGTCCAATCTGGGATGACATGAAGAGCCGCCACCAACTGCGCCTCCGGGTCAGGAACAGCTAAATCTTCTTCTGTGGGCAACTTGACAGACGGGTTATGCAAAACATCCAAAAAGGTGTTAGGTGGTACCGGCTTACGCTGAGACCCCAACCGGCTTAAAGCATAAGCCTCTTCGTTCTTTTGACGGTCAATGTGCTCCACCTGATAACCTTTAAAATGCCCTGCAACAGCATCAACCTCCCGACGATAAGCCGCCATGAGAGGACCCTTGGAATCCCACTTGCCTCATACCTGTTGAGCCACTAGATCTGAGTCGCCAAGACATCTGACTTGGCTCAAACTCATCTCTTTTGCCACTCGAAGACCATGGAGCAAGGCTTCATACTCTGCTGCGTTGTTAGTGCAAGGAAACATCAACTGTAACACATAACAAAATTTGTCACCTCGAGGAGAGGTTAAAAAAACTCCAGCCCCTGAGCCCTCCAACTGTCTGGACCCATCAAAATGAACAGTCCAATACGTGTTGTCTAGTTTCTCTTCTGGCATCTGCATCTCTGTCCAGTCATTAATGAAGTCAACTAGTGCTTGAGATTTGATCACGGTACGTGGCACATACTTCAACCCATGAGACCCAAGCTCAATGGCCCACTTGGCCACTCGTCCAGTGGCTTCTCTGTTTTGAATGATGTCTCACAAAGGAGCAGAGCTAACCACGATGATTGGATGTCCCTGAAAATAATGCTTAAGCTTCCGGCTTGCCATGAACACCCCATATACAAGCTTCTGCCAATGTGGATACCGTTGCTTGGATTCAATTAACACCTCACTAACATAGTAAACCGGCCATTGAACCGGATGTTCCTTGCCAGCCTCTTTGCACTCCACCATAATAGCCACACTAACAGCTCGTGAGTTGGCGGCCACGTATAACAACAGCGGCTCTTTCTCAACTGGAGCAGCCAGGACCGGCGGCTCAGCAAGCTGTGTCTTCAGATCTTCAAAAGCAGAATTTGCAGCATCACTCCAAACAAAATCATCTATTTTCTTCATCATCTGATACAAAGGCATTGCCTTCTCCCCTAACTGGCTTATGAACCAGCTCAAAGCAGCAACACGACCTGCCAGTCGCTGAACGTCATTGATGCATGTTGGTTTGGCCAGGGATGTAATTGCCTTGATTTTCTCCGGGTTAGCTTCGATACCTCGGTTAGACACTAAAAAACCCAAGAGCTTGCCGGCTGGGACTCCAAAAACACACTTGGCCGAGTTAAGCATCATTTTGTAGACCCAGAGATTATCGAAGGTCTCTTTTGGATCTGTGATCAAGGTTTCCTCTTTCCTGGATTTTACCACTATATCATCCACATAAGCATGAACATTACACCCAATTTGATCGTGAAGACAATTCTGCACACACCATTGGTACGTTGCCTGGGCACTCTTAAGCCCAAAAGGCATAGGCACATAACAGAAAGCTCCAAAAGGAGTGATAAAAGCCGTCTTCTCCTGATCTTTGACTGCCATCTTGATCTGATGATAACCTAAATAAGCATCCAAGAAACTCAAACGTGCGCAACCCGCCGTAGCATCAATGATCTGATCAATATGGGGGAGGGCAAAAGGATCAGCCGGACAAGCTTTGTTCAGATCGGTGTAATCCACACACATACGCCAGGTGCCGTTCTTTTTTAGTACAAGCACCGGGTTAGCTAACCACTCTGGGTGAAAGACTTCTATAATGAACCCGGCTGCCAAAAGCCGAGCCACCTCTTCTCCAATGGCCTTGTGCCATTCTTCATTGAACCGTCGGAGTAACTGTCTGACAGGTTTAAACTTTGGATCAATATTGAGAGTGTGCTCAGCGAGTTCCCTCGGGACACCCGGCATGTCTGAAGGTTTCCATGCAAAGATGTCCCGGTTCTCACGGATGAACTCGATGAGCGTGCTTTCCTATTTTGGATCCAAGTTTACACTGATAATGAACTGCTTGGATGAGTCCCAGGCACAAAGTCAACCATCTTGATGTCATCAGCCGATTTGAACTTTAGCACCGGCTCATGCTCTGTTGTTGGTTTCTTTAATGATGTCATGTTTGCCGGGTCAACATGATCCTTGTAAAACTTTAACTCCTCTGTTACACAAACGGATTCAGCATAGGCAGCATCACCTTCTTCACACTCCAAAACTATTTTCCGGCTCCCATGTACTGTAATGGTGCCCTTATAACCCGGCATCTTGAGCTACAAATACACATAACATGGCCGAGCCATGAACTTGGCATAAGCCGGTCGTCCAAACAAAGCATGATATGGGCTCTTGATCTTAACCACCTCAAAGGTTAATTTTTCTGCTATGGAGTCATACTCATCTCCAAAGGCTACTTCCAGCTCAATCTTACCAACTGGGTATGCCGATTTTCCAGGTACTACACCATGAAAAACAGTGTTGGATTGTTTAAGAATCTTATCAGTCAATCCCATCCGGCGGAACGTCTCATAGTAGAGGATGTTGATGCTGCTGCCTCCATCTATGAGTACCTTAGTGAACTTGTATCTACCAACCTGAGGCGCCACCACCAAGGCCAGGTGACCCAGATTATCAACCCGGGGTGGATGATCCTCTCTGCTCCACGCAATAGGCTGCTCTGACTAATGTAAGTAACATGGAATCGCCGGCTCAACGGCATTGACGGCCCTCTTGTGAAGCTTTTGGTCCCTCTTACATAAAATAGTGGTGAATACATGGTATTGCCCACTACTCAGCTGTTTTGGGTTGCTCTAGTATCCGGATTGTTGCTGCTAATTACCTTGGCCGGGTTGTGGATTATATCCTCCTTGATTACCAGGATGGCCCTGACCATGAAATCCTCCTCCACCTGAACCGGCGCCCGGACCTTGGAAACTGCCTCCACCTGAACCGCCACCTGGGCCGTGACCTCCATCAAACGCGTTTGAATTTTTAAACGCCTTCATGATCGTACAATCTTTCCACAGGTGGGTGGCTGGCTTCTCCCGGGTGCCGTGTTTTGGACAAGGTTCATTCAATAGTTGCTCAAGGGTGGGGCCTGACCCGCCAGACCGGGGGGGTTGTCTACCCTTGCGCCGTTGATTTCCGCCCTGTGCATTGGTGTTAGCAACAAACTCATCAGCCTTACGTTTATTACCTCCTTGATTTGCCGGGTTATGCTGGTGACCCTTGCCGTTGCCGTTCTTCTTCCCCTTCGTTGCTTTTTCTTCGTCAGACACCGGGTCCTTGGTAGTATCAGAATCAGCATACTTGACGAGAGCCGCCATCAATGTTCCCATGTCATTACAGTCACGCTTGAGCCGCCCCAGCTTCTGCTTCAGAGGTTCAAAATGGCAATTTTTCTCCAACATTAAGACTGCTGAGCCGACATCCATCTTATCAGATGAATGTATTATCTCCTTGACCCGGCACACTCAATGGGTTATGGATTCACCATCCTCTTGCTTGCAATTGGTCAGGTCCACAATCGACATAGGCTGCTTACACGTGTCTTTAAAGTTCTGGATGAACCGGGCCTTCAACTCCGCCCATGAGCCGATAGAATTGGGTGGCAATCCCTTCAACCAAGTACGAGTTGTTCCATCCAACATCATAGTGAAATACTTGGCCATTGCTGCGCCGCTGACCTCCAACAACTCCATAGCCATCTCATAACTCTCAATCCAAGCCCCGGGCTGCAAGTCAGCCGTGTAATTAGGCACCTTACGAGGCCCCTTAAAATCCTTTGGCAAACGCTCATTACGTATGGCCGGTACCAAGCAAGGAACGCCTCCGGTTCTTGTGGCCACTCCTGCCTCGACCGAGGTTGCTGGATAAGCCAGAAAAGTTTGATGAGCCGCCTGATCTGCTGCCATTTGAACTGCTCGTTCCGCCTCTTGCCGAATCCTCTCCTGATCCGCCAAGTTAAGGGCTCCAGCCCTCACCGGCTCATGCCTGTATGGCCGGTTGTGGCGTTGATCATTGCTTGACATGTCTGCGGATTCCATATGCCTACTATAACTCGGGCTCCGGCTTGGGCGAGGAGTTGAATGGATCCTGTCTCGACTGTAGGAGTATGCATCTTGCTGTGCCAGAGCTGTTTGAAGAAGTTCTCTTACCCTCCGTGTTTCAACCGCCGTTGGTGAGTCACCTTCCATCGGGAAAGCCACCAGATGAGCCGATGCTGCGATGAGGTTTTCCAAGGGGCTGGAGAAGTGACCCGGCGGCGTTGGGACGTAATGAGGGGAGCGGTAATCATACGAGGTGGATCCATGGCACGCAGCTGGACCGGCGCGCCGGGTGTTGTAATCTGGGGTGCCTCTGGCGGGTTACTTCCCCCGGCTCCGGGCGTATGAAAAAGATTCCTAGGATCGAGCGTCAGAGGCAGACGTGATTGAGTTTTCTGATGCCTCCTCCTCATGACCTCGTTTGACGCGTTCAGATCCACCGGGAGCCGGAAGGTCTCCGCTTGAAGCTGTTGAGCACGAAGGTTCAAAGCCGCCCGCTCTGCTGCCATCCTGACTTCCTCTGCGGCTAGATTTTCCTTAGCTCGCACCATCTCTTCACGTACGCGTGCCAACTTTGCGTCATGCTGGGCTTTATCCGCCGGCTCTACCACGGCAGTCAACAGAGTCGTCAGTTTATCCATGAGGTCCATCAAGATCTGAACCGGGGGGCGCGCGGGGTCTCCTGACCCAGCTGCAGCCGACCTGGTAGCGTTGCCGCCGCTGCTGTAGAGTTCTGCCCGGGGTGTGTCCCTGCCATGAAGACTCCGGCCCAATTCGGCGGCTCAAGAGGGTCCGGAATACTCCTGCCATCGGAACAGCCCCCGAGCATGCCGTCCTGCAGCTGGTACAAAGAGTCCGTCTCGCCCATTGATGATGCAATGTCAGAACAGACGGCCGTCTCTCCGCCCTCTACCGATCCTTCAGAGTATTCACCGATGTGGACGCAGCCTACGAAGGCATGCTTCACGACAGATTGAACACGGGTGATCTTTGCGCGCTGAGCTGTTTCGATGAGGTTGGTGTGGACGTCCGGCTCAGGGCCTGACTCGCCGATCCGGCCGATGAAGACGTGAATTCCGCCGAAGGGGACCCGGTACCCGTACTCAATTGAGCCGGCCTCGGGGCCCCAGCGTTCGTCGTCGATGTAGAGCTTGTCGCGACGACTCTTGGTCATCCGGCCCACAGCGTATCCCTTGAGCCCTTCGAAGTTGCCCTTCAAGAACTCAAATCCACCGTGCGCTAGCCCCACGGTGGACGCCAACTGTCGTGGAATTGTCACGACAAATGTCCTAGAGAAAGGACTTAGTCATAGGGCCATCGCAACTAGGAAGCTTAAAGGGGTTAATCAGGACAAAGGACACGAGAGGTTTTATACTAGTTCGGCCCCTTACGATGAAGGTAAAAGCCTACGTCTAATTGTGTTGGTATTGCTGAGGTTTCGATCACCAAGAGGCTCAACTCGCCGGCTTGGTTGTCGATCTCTTGTTGCTTGCCCTAAGCCGCCACCGGGTCGTCCCCTTATATACATGGGTTGACGCCTGGTGGCCTACAGAGTCCCGGTCGGCTCATAATTGTGTCCGGCTCGGTGACTTCCTTTACTTGCCTTTCTTTACAAGTCTTCCCTTACATACGGCGGTTTACAATATCGGGCCTTAAGCCGCCTCCAGGCCCTTGGACCTTCTATAAGGTTTAATAAACTATCGTCTTGAATGTTTACTGGGCTTCTTGCGTAACCCGACATTGGGGCTGACCCGGCCCCTCCTGGGCGGGTCATGACTGATAGTAATATCCCCAACACATTGCCAGCTTGACTCTTACCTATCAGTCATTTATGTCTCTGCTAGTTAGCATGCCACGTGAACCATGTGGTTAGTGGAGGGTTGTAAAGTGAATCTGTGTGGATTGTAATCACCACACGATTTTAACTGTAGTTGTTGGTTGTGCAATGCTCCATATAAATTTTACATAGAATTTTTACATATCACTAACACAGCTCTTGTAAAATTACCCCTTCTCACATCTTTGAGTTTTTCAACACTAATGGGTCAGTGGCAGAGCCAGTGATAAAGCCATCGCTAACGTCGGTATTTCCGAAACTTCGAAGAAGGTTGATGAATTAGATGTCGTAAATATTTATATGCCTAATTATTTTCGATTATGTGAGAAGGACAAGGAGGTCCAAGCATTGGATACTGTTACCGCTAGGTGTGTAGCCGTTGTGCATAGCTTTGACCAGAAGCTTGAGCCTGGGATTGAGGCGCATCAGAGAAAATTAGAACTCTTAATGCATGTTCAAGAAGACAGGAAAGTTGAGTATGGCCAGATGATGGATGCACGTTCCATGGTTTGCATGCATAAGTGGAAGGAAAATCAATCATACCCAGGGAATTACGTGGATATTAATTTGAAGCATCTAGCAGAGAGCACGTACAAGGAAAAGTACTACTTTGCATGCTGACGTCAACTAGAAAGTAGACTTGCTATAGAGTTTGATTTGTTTCTCAGTTATATTATGTGTTCCATACAATCAGGAGATAGAAATCAGAAAGAAGTCCATGGTCGCTACTACTTCGGAAGGTCACGGCCACCAGAGATACATGCATACACCAGGAGACCTCGGCCACATGACGTGTTGTGTTTATGTGCTATGGGGTGGGATCCGCCTACAGAAGATATCATCAAATTGGTGCACTATTTTCGTAGGCTCAAAGTGTCAGTTCGTTTTCTTTTGGTATGTATGGGTTGTGGGCCAAAATTATAAGGCGCGCGGTCTAATTAATTTGGAGAGTCCAACTTTTATTAATTTTCTATTTAGCTGAGCTATAAAGTTAGGAATGTTTGAGTCGGCCAACTTGCAGGTTAAGATAGGTCATTTATTATTTAAGGTCTGGTCGGTGCATCATGTAAGGACGGGTTATTTTTTATAAAATAGACACGATGTGTTTTTCAGGGTAGACACCCGTATCAAGTTTTGAAGGGATCTTTAGAAAACCTCTGTGTTGCGATTTCTTTTTGTGAAAATTATTTTGCGCATGAGTACCTTCGTCGAGATTGGTTTTCTCATGCTGGGCCGCAAGGTTCAAACCCTCTACTTCGTGTACATCGCATGCGCGGGTGAGAGGTTGCTATTGGTGGTGGAGTGTCGTGAAAAAGTCGGTCCTTATCAGCTAGGAATTTGCTCCTATGTATTCTTGTAAAAAGTATTTATTTGCCAAAGCAATATAATAGAACAACAAATGTACTGTAAAATGGTAATATCAATGACTCAATGACCATACATCGATAATGGTAGCAAAATATCATTGTGGCAATATCTCTAACAATTAAGAAAGATTACAAACAGCAAAAGAAATTACAATATAACTTTATGATCCCCTTTTGGAAGAGATCGATGAGATCTTCATATTTCACTTGCTTGGAGAATTCTCTCTCAACTAATGCAACCAAGCAATTGTTTAAATATTCATCACCCGTTTTGTTTCTTAGTGGATTCTTCACGTATTACATTGAGAAAAATACCCTCTCAACACTAGCATTGGCTACGGAAAGAATGGGCACCAACTTAAGAAGTTTGTAAGCAATATAATATTACTGATTCGTTTTGACTCAACCATTAAAACTGAAAGCTCACATAGATTCTTAAAATTGCTAAAACTTTTATCCATACGCACATGAGAAATGTACATGCTTACTTGGTATTGAAGTCTTGACAGTCCATCGTTTGTCAAATCCTTAGCATAAAACTTTCTAGAAAACCTAACCAACTTCTCTTGATCATAAGCAGCAAATGAATCGCATGGACTAGATGTTGCCATACAAGTAAGCTCCCAAGTCAATGTATCTCCTTCTAACTCTATCTTGTTCATTGACATGATACGAAGATATGGGAAGTTGCTTGTCGGGATCACGTTCTAGAGCTGCCAAATCTACTTCGACATCTTCATCAGCCGCTTCATCATCTTCGACAATTGGGTCAGGGAGCATCTCTCCCTCTCCAGTTGCGGAGCATCATCATGTATTTTCACTAGTGCTAGTTGAAGGTTGCTTTGAACCTCAACAGAAAGAGGAGTTGGTGTGGATGTAGAAGTTATTGTCCTTGCCTTTGAAAATTTGTCCCACAATTCAAATATGCTAAAATCCTTCTTCTTCATATACAGCACAATCACATAAACAAAGTAGGAATCAGTGGCAGTGGCAATGTGGCATGAACTAAAGGACATTGGTCATTGGACAAACAATTTCAATGTACAACCAATTAGTGAAAATGATCAAGAGTAGTGGTCACCGGGTTCATTATGTCCATCTAGCAACCAGTGAATCACATAAGTAGCAAATGAATCACATAATAAGCAATTCAATTTCACTACAAGCAGTCAGTGACTATCTTCTACTACTTCTAGCAATCACAGGCAGTGGCATTTACAAAAAAACTTCAGATCTTTTTTAAAAAACATAGGGGGAAAGACCTTCGACGGGGCCACGGAAGTTGGACTACCAGAGGTGGAGCCATGCCGTGGAGGGCGCCTGCGTCCCTATAGGGCAAGCCAAGCCGGGGAGACCGGAGGGAAGATGCGGACTGGCGCCTTTGCGGAGGGGGGGGCAAACCAGACGTAGAGCGGAAAATTCATGGAGGGGAGGGCGGCGAGGGTCGAGGGTAGAGAGGAGGGGAGGAAGTCACGGAGAGTGCCGACCGGAGGGGAGGGTGGGCGGCTGCCAGACTTGCAATAGCCGCCGTTGTATCTAGGTTGGGTAAACTATAATCGGTGGAGGAATCACCCGCCTAACCAGACACTAGATCGATCATGTTTGGTTTGGTGCGTCGTTCGGTCACTGCGGTAGGTGCCAGTTTTGGCTGGACTCGGTGGGCCAAGTGTTTAGCGCATAACATATGTAGTAAAAAAAAGTGCCAAAATCTTGTATATTCCAGGGAATTCCCAGGAAGGACCCTAGCACCGCCACTGTTATGGGTGATTATGGGTTGATGAAATTTTTTAATTGGATATTAGTAGGGCATGTCATGGATATAATCTTGACAATAATATCGGGATATGAATGTAGAGGATTGTATCAACCGAGGGATGTAGATGGGAGTACGTGCAAGGATTTATACAGTTTCGGGCCCTCTTCAATGGAGGTAATACCTTACTCTTGTGGTGCTCTTAGCTCTTGGCGTAAGGTACACGGTGTGAATGCTCAACCCTTAGTCCGATGCCCCCCTCCCAGCTAGGAGGGGTACATAATGGGTTGGTATTAATGCTACTCATGGCCTCAGGTGTAGAGGACTATTTCCTAGATATTACTTGTAGTAACTATCGTATTTAACTAGATTACTCCACCATTGGGTAACTGTTGTCATTTAGACATCGTGGTTGATGGGGTATCATAGGTATCTGGTGAATGTAGGCCTAGCCGACTGCTCCCTTTCATCTTCATGACCGACTGCCGAGTCTTGCTCATCTGGGGGTGTGATACGTCTCCAATGTATCTATAATTTTTTATTATTCCATGCTATTATATTATCTGTTTTGGATGTTTTATATGCATTACTATGCTATTTTATATATTTTTGGGACTAACCTATTAACCTAGAGCCCAGTGCCAGTTCCTCTTTTTTCCCTGTTTTTGAGTTTCGCAGAAAAGGACTACCAAACGGAGTCTAAACGGAATAAAATCTTCATGGTGATTTTTCTTGGACCAGAAGACAACGAGGAGACTTGGAGATGAAGTCGGAGGAGCCACGAGGCGGCCACAAGGATGGAGGGCGCGCCCCCCACCCTTGTAGGCCCCTTGTGCACCTCCTAACCTAATTCTTTCGCCTATATATTCCCATATATCCCCACCAACGGAGGCATCCACAAAAACTCTTTTCCATTGCCGCAATCTTCTGTACCCATGAGATCCCATCTAGGGACCTTTTTCGACACCTTGTCGGAGGGGGATTCGATTACGGAGGGCTTCTACATCAACTCTATTGCCCTTCTTATGAAGCGTGAGTAGTTTACCACAGACCTACAGGTCCATAGCTAGTAGCTAGATGGCTTCTTCTCTCTCTTTGATTCTCAATACCATGTTCTCCTCGATGTTCTTGGAGATCTATTCGATGTAATACTTTTTGCGGCGTGTCTTCAGAGATCCGATGAATTGTGGATTTATGGTCGGCTATGAATATTATTTGAATCTTCTCTTAATTCTTTTATGAATGATTTGATATCTTTGTAATTCTCTTCGAACTATCGGTTTGGTTTGGCCAACTAGATTGTTTTTTCTTGCAATGGGAGAAGTGCTTAGCTTTGGGTTCAATCTTGCGGTGTCCTTTCCCAGTGACAGTAGGGGCAGCAAGGCACGTATTGTATTGTTGCCATCGAGGATAAAAATATGGAGTTTTCATCATATTGCTTGAGTTAATTCCTCTACATCATGTCATCTTGCTTAATGCGTTACTCTGTTCTTTATGAACTTAATACTCTAGATGCATGTTGGATAGCGGTTGATGTATGGAGTAATAGTAGTAGATGCAGAATCGTTTCGGTCTACTTGACATGAACGTGATGCCTATATTCATGATCATTGCCTTAGATATCGTCATAACTTTACGCTTTTCTATCAATTGCTTAGCAGTAATTTGTTCACCCACCGTATTATTTTCTATCTTGAGAGAAGCCTCTAGTGAAACCTATGGCCCCCGGGTCTATTTTCCATCATATAAGTTTCCGATCTACTCTTTTTGCAATCTTTTACTTTACATTCTATAAACCAAAAATACCAAAAATATTTACTTTACAACTTGTTTACTTTTACCTATCTCTATCATATCTCACTTTTGCAAGTAACCTTGAAGGGATTGACAACCCCTTTATCGTGTTGGGTGCAAGTTGTTTGATTGTTTGTGCAGGTATTTGGTGACTTGAGCGTTGTCTCCATCTGGATTGATACCTTGGTTCTCAAACTGAGGGAAATACTTATCTCTACTTTGCTGCATCACCCTTTCCTCTTCAAGGGAAAAACCAACGCAAGCTCAAGAAGTAGCAGGAAGAATTTCTGGCGCCATTGCCGGGGATATCTATGCCAAGTCAAGACATACCAAGTACACATCATAAACTCTCATCTCTTGCATTACATTATTCGCCATTCGCCTCTCGTTTTCCTCTCCCCCACTTCAAAAATGATTTTCGAAAAGATTTGCCTTTTCTTCGTCCCTCTTCCGTTCGTCTTCTTCGCTTGCTTTTTGTGTGCTCGTGTGTTGGATTGCTTGCTTTGTCACGATGGCTCAAGAGAATACCAAATTGTGTGACTTTTCCGACACCAATAATAATGATTTTATTAGTACTCCGATTGCTCCCGCTACTAATGTGGAATCTTGTGAAATTAATGCTGCTTTGTTGAATCTTGTTATGAAACATCAATTTTCCGACCTTCCTAGCGAAGATGACGCTTCCCATATAAACAATTTCGTTGATTTGTGTGATATGCAAAAGAAAAAGGATGTGGATAATGAGATTCTTAAATGGAAGCTATTTCTGTTCTCGCTTCAAGATCGTGCTAAAAGTTGGTTTTCATCTTTGCCTAAAAATAGTATTGATTCATGGAATAAGTGTAAAGATGCTTTTATTTCCAAGTATTT
This sequence comes from Triticum urartu, assembly GCF_003073215.2. Taxonomy (NCBI): domain Eukaryota; kingdom Viridiplantae; phylum Streptophyta; class Magnoliopsida; order Poales; family Poaceae; genus Triticum; species Triticum urartu. The sequence goes on from NC_053024.1 coordinate 458,968,098, forward strand.
TCCTCCCGCTAAGATTATCTCCCTTAGGGACGATATTATGAATTTTAAGCAACTTGATCATGAACATGTTGCACAATCTTGGGAGAGGATGAAATTGATGATACAAAATTGCCCTACTCATGGTTTGAATTTATAGATGATTATACAAAAGAATTATGTCAGATTGAATTTTGCTTCTAGAAATCTTTTAGATTCGGCCGCGAGAGGTACTTTTATCAAAATTACTTTAGGAGAAGCTACTAAACTCCTAGATAATATTATGGTTAATTATTCTCAATGGCATACTGAAAGATCTTCCACTAATAAAAAAGTGCATGCAATTGAAGAGATTAATGTTTTAAGTGAAAAAATGGATGAGCTTATGAAATTATTTGCTAGCAAGAGTGCTTCTATTGATCATAATGATATGCATTTGTCTACTTTGATTGAGAATAATAATGAATCTATGGATGTGAATTTTGTTGGTAGGAACAATTTTGGTAATAACGTGTATAGAGGTAATTTTAATCCTAGGTCGTTCCCTAGTAATTCATCTAATAATTATGGTAATTACTACAACAATTCTTATGGAAATTATAATAAGGTGCCCTCTTATTTTGATAATAGTGTTAAAGAATTTATGAGTTCAGAAAAGAATTTCAATGCTTTGATTGAAGAAAAATTGCTTAAGAATGATGATTTGGCTAGGAACATGGATAGAATTTCTCTTGATGTTGATTCTTGGAAACTTAGATCTATTCCACCAAAGCGTGATATCAATGGGTCTCTCAAAGCCATGGGAATTTTCATTGATGAGTGCAAAGAAAGAACTGCTAAGATGCGTGCTAAGCGAGATTGGTTTGTAAAAACATGTTCTTCTAGTTTCCGTGAAAATAATGATGAAGATCTTAAAGTGATTGATGTGACTCCTATTGAATCTTTGTTTTCCAATATAAATCTTGATAAATATGGGACTGTTGATGAGTCAACTTTAGTTAAAAGTCATCCCATTGATTCAGAGTTTTTAGATCTTGATGCAAAAATTGATAAAAGTGGGATTGGAGAGGTCAAAACTTTAAGTAGCAATGGACACACTCTTTTGGATTTCAAGGAATTTAATTATGATAATTGTTATTTAATAGATTGTATTTCCTTGTTGCAATCCATGTTGAATTCTCCTCATGCTTATAATCAAAACAAAGCTTTTACTAAACATATCGTTGATGCTATGATGCAATCTTTTGAAGAAAAGCTTGAATTGGAAGTTTCTATCCCTAGAAAACTTTATGATGAGTGGGAAACCACTATTAAGATTAAGATTAAAGATTATGAGTGCCATGATTTGTGTGATTTGGGTGCTAGTGTTTCCACGATTCCAAAAACTTTATGTGATGTGCTAGGTTTCCATGAATTTGATGATTGTTCTTTAAATTTGCATCTTGTGGATTCCACTATTAAGAAACCTATGGGAAGGATTAATGACGTTCTTATTGTTGCAAATAGGAATTATGTTCCCATAGATTTCATTGTTCTTGATATAGATTGCAATCCTACATGTCCTATTATTCTTGGTAGACCTTTCCTTAGAACGATTGGTGCAATTATTGATATGAAAGAAGGAAACATTAGATTTCAATTTCCGTTAAGGAAGAGCATCAAACACTTTCCAAGAAAGAAAATTAAATTGCCATATGAATCTATTATGAGAGTTACTGTAGCGACCAAACCTCAAACGGTCCAATCTCTGTGCTCAGGTGTCATCCCTGGATCAGTAATGCTGACACCACACAGTACTTGAAGGATTTATAACAGAGTAGCAATCACACACTTATTACATCGAGTGTCTCAAAAGATAACTTATTACAATAAATATAGCTTAAGGCCGTCTAGTGACGATAACAGCGGAAGGCTTGGAAGATAAGTGAGTCCATCAACTCCAACGGCATCACTGAGTATAGAACCACAACCTAAAACTCCTTAATCGTCGTCTGAAAAGTCTGCAACATTAACATTGCAGCCCGAAACGTGTCAGCACATGGAATATGCTGGCAAAGTAACACATAGAGAGTAATGGAATAATCAGGCTATTCTATATGCATATTTGGCTGGTGGAAAGCTCTATGGTTACAGTTTTGCGGAAAGCCAATTTTTCCCTACTGCAAAGGAATAAATTTTATTTAACTGTCATGGTGGTTGTTAAACATTTAGAATGGTTGACAGCATTCTCAATCCCAATTAAGCATCATCATTAAACAAAACCCAACAAAATTAATTTCAGAGTAACATGTTGAGATTCACATGATAATCCAGGTACTAGATACTCAAGATGTCCATAACCGGGGACACGGCTAACCATAATTAGTTTATACACTCTGCAGAGGTTTGCGCACTTTTCCCCACAAGACTCGATCTCCTCCGTTGGATTTCTCGCACTACATGGTGTTTGAGAAACGGATGACCGAGACATAGTCTTTCAGAAGCGCTAGCACCTTACGAACGGGTAGACCGTACCAACCTACATCCCCTACATCTGCTAGTCTACCACTGTAAGAGTTCGCACAACTTAGTCAACTATGCTAGAGCCCATAATGGCTTGTGGCTGCACACAGAAGTTTCTAGCATGAATAATCTCATGATCCCTTTGAGCCTGGGTGGCGGTCCATAAAGAAAAATAGGCAATCGCTGGAATACCCAGGTGCCTCAATCCACCCAGATGTGTATTTAAGTTGCCACCTTAAGTAAACCATTAATTAACAACCTCACATCTGTCATGGATACACTCACCCAATCCACGTCTACTAGCATAGCATGGCATAATAAGCAAACGTAGAAGTAACTCCCAAAGGTTTGATAATAACAGGTAATAGGTACTACCTCAACTACTTCCCAAACCCACAATTTAATTAGATCCTAATCATGCAATGTGTGAGGATTGATCTAATGCAATAAAACTGGGTAGCTGGAAAGCATGATCAAAGTGTTACTTGCCTTGCTGATGATCTGAGAAACCTAGCGATTTGAAGTAGTAAGCGGCGCATTCCGGGTACTCTATCGCAAACAAACAAGCATACAATAAGTACTCAACTAATGCACAGGTAAAACTCACATAAGAGATCTAACTAGAAAGTTCAACTTAAAAACTCCGGTTGGCAAAAAGAATAAAAACGAACAAAGCAACGAAACACAAACGGCAAAAGAAACAGGCTTCGTTTACTATTCTGGATCTAAGGCAAATTTTACAGTGGCAAAAACTTGTTTAAGTTGGTTAAACGGAAAGAGGGTTTCGAGACGAAACTCCAGGCGCTTGAATCGCCTGATTCCGATAAACGAGCGAAAAGTTAGACTAAAACGAAAATCGGATCAGAAATCGCGATCAGAAAAATCGCGGATCTAATCCGAGAAAAAGAAAAATGACGAACGTTCGTTAAAATGAATGAACGGGCGAACGCTCGCTATTTAAATAAACCGGAAAAATCGATCTATTTAAAAAAACTGAAACTAAAAAACGAGCAAAATGTCGGAAAACCGAACGGTTTTTCGAGAAAAAGTGGAGACGAAAAAAAACTACCTCCGGCGACTCCGGCGAACGGCGGCGGTCCGGCGAGCGGCGGCGCGGCGGGCGGCGGCGGCGGCGCGGGCGCGGCGGCGGCGGCGGCGCGGCGGTGGCTAGGGTTAGGTTAGGGCGAGGGGGCGCAGCTGGGCTTCGGCCGGGGCCTCGGGGCACTATAAAAAGGCCCGGCCAGGAGGAGTCCTGGTCGGTTACGGCCCAAGGTCGGTTCGGACTTTTTTTAAAATAATTACACTCGGAAAAAAATAGAAGAAATACTAAACGGACTCCAAAAATCCCGAAATAAATTTTCCCCGACTTCTAAAATCAATCCGCACAGGATGAACATTTATTTGGGGCCTAAATGCAATTTTGAAAAACACGCATTTTTCCTAAATTCAAATAAAATAGCAAATAAACCAAATAAAATCTTATTTGATTTTTATTAAATCCTCAATATTTCTTTATTTTTGGAAAGTCATTTTATTCCCTCTCTCATATTTTTGTAATAGAAACAATTGAAGATAAAATAAATAAAATCAAATGATCCTATTCTCAAAATATGAGACAACTCAAATATGAAAATACCAAAATCCCCAACTCTCTTCGAGGGTCCTTGAGTTGCGTGAAATTTCTAGGATCAACCAAAATGCAATAAATACGATATGCAATGATGATCTAGTGTATAACATTCCAAATTGAAAACTTGGGATGTTACAGTTACTTATGGATTGCATACCAAAAATGACAATACCTAGATCTATTCGTGTTTTATGCCTAGCTAAGGGCGTTAAACAATAGCACTTGTTGGGAGGCAACCCAATTTTATTTTTGTTTTTGCTTTTTAGGTTCTATTTTGCAAGTAGTAATTCATCTAGCCTCTAGTTAGATGTGGTTTTATGTTTTAATTAGTGTTTGTGCCAAGTAAGACCTTTGGGATAACTTAAGGTGATAGTTGATTTGATCTTACTGAAAAACAGAAACTTTTGCGCCTAGGAAATTAATTTTAATTTTTAACATAAGCATGATAAAATATTGATTATTTTTGCAGAAGATTTATAAACAAATTTCTTAGGTTTTCATAATTTTTCAGAATTGTTGGAGTTACAAAAGTATTCGAAATATCCAGATTGCTACAGACTATTCTATTTTTGACAGATTCTGTTTTCTATGTGTTGTTTGCTTATTTTGATGAATCTATGGGTAGTGTCGTGAGGGGTATGAACCATGGAAAAGTTGGAATACATTAGATATTACACCAATATAAATAAAGAATGAGTTCACAACAGTACCAAAAGAGGTGATTTATTTTCTTATACTAATGGAGCTTATGAGATTTTCTATTGAGTTTTGTGTTGTGAAGTTTTCAAGTTTTGGGTAAGGATTTGATGGACTATGGAATAAGGAGTGGCAAGAGCCTAAGCTTGGGGATGCCCACGGCACCCCAAGGTAATATTAAAGGACAACCAATAGCCTAAGCTTGGGGATGCCCCAGAAGGCATCCCCTCTTTCGTCTTCGTCTATCGATAACTTTACTTGAGGCTATATTTTTATTCACCACATGATATGTGTTTTGCTTGGAGCATCTTGTAAGGTTTGACTCTTTGGTTTTTAGTTTGCCACAATCATCCTTGCTGTACACACCTTTTGAGAGAGACACGCATGAATCATGATTTATTAGAATACTCTATGTGCTTCACTGATATCTTTTGAGCTAGGCAATTTTGCTCTAGTACTTCACTTATATCTTTTTAGAGAACGATAGTGGTTTTATTTTATAAAAATTGATGAACTCTCATGCTTCACTTATATTATTTTGAGAGTCTTTAAATAGCATGGTAATTTTCTTTGGTTATAAATTTAGTCCAAATATGATAGGCATTCAAGGGGATATAATAAAAACTTTCATATAAAGTGCATTGAATACTATGAGAAGTTTGATTCCTTATTATTGTTTTGGGATATGAAGATGGTGATATTAGAGTCGTGCTAGTGAGTAATTGTGAATTTGATAAATACTTGTGTTAAGGTTTGTGATTCCCGTAGCATGCACGTATGGTGAACCGTTATGTGATGAAGTCGGAGCATGATTTATTTATTGATTGTTTTCCTTATGAGTGGCGGTCGGGGACGAGCGATGGTATTTTCCTACCAATCTATCCCCCTAGGAGCATGCACGTAGTACTTCGTTTCGATAACTGATAGATTTTTAAATAAGTATGTGAGTTCTTTATGACTAATGTTGAGTCCATGGACTATACACACTCTCACCCTTCCACCATTGCTAGCCTCTCTAGTGTCGCGCAGCTTTCGCCGGTACCATAAACCCACCATATACCTTCCTCAAAACAGCCACCATACCTATCTATTATGGCATTTCTATAGCCATTCTGAGATATATTGCCATGCAACTTTCCACCGTTCCGTTTATTATGACATGCTCCATCATTGTCATATTGCTTTGCATGATCATCTAGTTGACATCGTATTTTTGGCAAAGCCACCATTCATAATTCTTTCATACATGTCACTCTTGATTCATTGTACATCCCGGTACACCGCCAGAGGCATTCATATAGAGTCATATTTTGTTCTAAGTATCGAGTTGTAATTCTTGAGTTGTAAGTAAATAAAAGTGTGATGATCTTCATTATTAGAACATTGTCCCATGTGAGGAAAGGATGATGGAGACTATGATTCCCCCACAAGTCGGGATGAGACTCCGGACGAAAAATAGAAAAAAAGAGGCCAAAAAATGAGACAAGGCCCAAATAAAAAAGAGAAAAGAGAGAAGGGGTAATGTTACTATCCTTTTACCACACTTGTGCTTCAAAGTAGCACCATGATCTTCATGATAGGGAGTCTCCTATGTTATCACTTCCATATACTAGTGGGAATTTTTCATTATAGAACTTGGCTTGTATATTCCAATGATGGGCTTCCTCAAATTGCCCTAGGTCCTCGTGAGCAAGCAAGTTGGATGCACACCCACTTAGTTTCTTTTTGAGCTTTCATAAACTTATAACTCTAGTGCATCCGTTGCATGGCAATCCCTACTCACCCACATTGATATATATTGATGGGCATATCCATATCCCTTTGATACGCCTAGTTGATGTGAGACTATCTCCTTCTTTTTGTCTTCTCCACAACCACCTTCTATTCCACCTATAGTGTTATGTCCATGGCTCACGCTCATGTATTGCGTGAAAGTTGAAAACGTTTGAGAATATCAAAAGTATGAAACAATTGCTTGTCTTGTCATCAGGGTTGTGCATGATTTGAATATTTTGTGTAATGAAGATGGAGCATAGCCAGACTATATGATTTTGTAGGGATAAGCTTTCTTTGGCCATGTTATTTTGAGAAGACATAATTGCCTTGTTAGTATGCTTGAAGTATTATTGTTTTATGTCAATATTGAACTTTTGTTTTGAATCTTACGGATCTGAACATTCATGCCACAATAAAGAAATTACATGGATAAATATGTTAGGTAGCATTCCACATCAAAAATTCTGTTTTTATCATTTACCTACTCGAGGACGAGCAGCAATTAAGCTTAGGGATGCTTGATACGTCTCCAACGTATCTATAAATTTTGATTGTTCCATGCTATTATATTATCTATTTTGGATGTTTTGTACGCATTAATATGTTATTTTATACTATTTTTGGGACTAACATATTAACCTAGAGCCCAGTGTCAGTTCTTGTTTTTCCCTGTTTTTGAGTTTCGCAGAAAAGGAATACCAAACGGAGTCCAAACGGAATAAAACCTTCGCGATGATTTTTCTTGGACCAGAAGACAACCAGGAGACTTGAAGATGAAGTCGGAGGAACCATGAGGCGTCCACAAGGATGGAGGGTGCGCCCCCACCCTTGTGGGCCCCTCGTGCACCTCCTGATCTAATTATTTCTCCTATATATTCACATATATCCCCAAACCAACAGAGGCATCCACAAAAACACTTTTCCACCGCCGCAACCTTTTGTACCTGTGAGATCTAGGGACCTTTTTCGGCACCCCACCGGGGGGGATTCAATCATGGAGGGCTTCTACATCAACTCTATTGTCCTTCCGATGAAGCGTGAGTAGTTTACCACAGACCTACAGGTCCATAGCTAGTAGCTAGATGGCTTCTTCTCTCTCTTTGATTCTCAATACCATGTTTTCCTCGATGTTCTTGGAGATCTATTCGATGTAATACTTTTTGCGGCATGTTTGCCGAGATCCGATAAATTGTGGATTTATGATCAGCTTATCTATGAATATTATTTGAATCTTCTCTGTATTATTTTATGCATGATTTGGTATCTTTGTAATTCTCTTCAAACTATCGGTTTGGTTTGGCCAACTAGATTGGTTTTTCCTGCAGTGGGAGAAGTGCTTAGCTTTGGGTTCAATCTTGCGGTGTCCTTTCCCAGTGACAGCAGGGGCAGCAAGGCACATATTGTATTGTTGCCATCGAGGATAAAAAGATGAGGTTTTCATCATATTGCTTGAGTTAATTCCTCTACATCATGTCATCTTGCTTAATACGTTACTCCGTTCTTTATGAACTTAATACTCTAGATGCATGCTGGATAGTGTGGAGTAATAGTAGTAGATGCAGAATCATTTTGGTCTACTTGACACGGACGTGATGCCTATATTCATGATCATTGCCTTAGATATGATCATAACTTTGCGCTTTTTCTATCAATTGCTTGGCAGTAATTTGTTCACCCACCGTATTATTTTCTATCTTGAGAGAAGCCTCTAGTGAAACCTATGGCCCCTGGGTCTATTTTCCATCATATAAGTTTCCGATCTACAATTTTAGTTTCCGATCTACTCTTTTTGCAATCTTTTACTTTCCGTACTGTATAAACCAAAAATACAAAAAAATATTTACTTTACTGTTTGTTTACTTTTATCTATCTCTATAAAATCTCACTTTTGCAAGTAACCATGAAGGGATTGACAACCCCTTTATCGCGTTGGGTGCAATTTGTATGATTGTTTGTGTTGGTATTCGGTGACTTGAGTGTTGTCTCCTACTGGATTGATGCCTTGGTTCTCAAACTGAGGGAAATGCTTATCTCTACTTTGTTGCATCACCCTTTTCTCTTCAAGGAAAAAACCAACACAAGCTCAAGAAGTAGCAGGGTGTAGAATCCAACTATAGGGACTTGATCAGATCTTGCACCACCCTTTTGACCCTTGTTATCCTGGGCTCCGACTCCTATGGGCTAAAGGTGATGTCCTTTTACCCATGATCTTCTGGGTCGTATCTCTGATGGGCTATGCCCTTCTGGTGGGCCATTCGTATACTCGGGCCTACCATGTATTTGTAACCCCGATAGGGCATGACCCACCATTAATTTCAGGAGAAGGTTTGATTAGCGCGGATGGACGGTTTCCTAGGGTCTGTAAAAATTGTTTGTAAGACTAGAATTTTTGCACTTTTATATGATATTTGGTGCACCTAGAAGTCAACCTAGGAACGGTCTATGACCCACCCCATGTCCAATTCAACCAGGCACGAACTAGTCAAGTTGTCATTCCAACCCATACAACAACTAATTATGTGGAACCCGCCCCAATTGAACTTACCTACGTTTTACAACCAACCCATGCCAAACCACCTCAGTAAATTGGTTTCAACCGTGGGTTGAAACCATAAAGCAACCCATGGATGCATTATGCGCCTGCATGTCTGTGCTACTCCTGACCTCGTGTGTTACTGACCTGCTCGTGTGTGGATGTGCACTGTGTTGCTGACCTGCTAGTGTGCATCTATGCACTGTGTTGGGGACATGATGTTGTGTCACTATTGTAGTGTGCAGTACAAGTTGCAAGCATCCAGATATTGCATCTTAAATTTTGAGAACAAATAAAAAATACTAAAAGAAGATTCTGTTGCAACATATCTTTCAGAACAAAGATTGTAGATTTTTTCCAAAAATACTTTTTCAGAATGCAGCATTTTTGTACAACATAACATTACATAACTATTCTCTAGGAGAATTTCCATAGAGCATAATTTTCTCAGAAACAAAGGAAAAGATGGCAACGACGGTGTAGCTAGAGTAACGACGAAGAACACCTTCAACAGTGGCTATGTCAACTTGCAAAACTCATAGTCTAACTAAGAAAAAAGAATATCAAGCATGTTTAACATGATAACACATTTTATTTCAACACAAAAAGACAAGAAGACTTAATATCTTAGGAGTTCAAAAAGGACTTAATATCTCAGGAGTAGGTTGACACTTATTACAGGCAACTGGAACCGTGTGAATCATGACCTGACAACACGTAAAAAAAATACTAATTGCCCACAAGCACAAAATGCTACAGTTCCCAGGAAATTGGACATTCCATTCCTTGTCTGCCTCATGTTAGAAAATATCAATTCATAGTGCTGCTAGTCTGCTATATCTGCAATGGATACCATGCAAAACAATTAAATAATTTCCCTCTAATTACAATGGTACGGTCTTGAAAGCACCAATATATGAGACAATATATGTCCTCAATGCCAAGGGAAAGATGCTAGGAGTATAACTAGTGCCACTATATGTCTTTATGTGAAGCATGTTGAAAAAAGGGTGCTAGTCTCATGCCCACAAAGCTCACTAGTAATGCTAGCATAAATTATAAAAGGGATATATCACCTTGTGTTAGTATAGTAACATGCATTGACAACAATATCTAGGGTTGTATCACAGTAAAAAAAAACTTCATCAAACATATTATAGAACAAAGTAAAATGCATATCATAGACCAAAGTAAAATGCAAGCAAGCATAAAAGGCACATTGATGATACCATATACATTATATATGGTCGCAACAACATATATACAAAGTTGAACATATGATACCTCAAAACCGCATCTCATTCCAAGTATGAATTTTGACCCTCATACTGTCAAGCTTGGACATGCATGTACAAATACACATGTTAAACAATGTAGGCTAATTTTGTAACAGAATTTATTTAAAACTATTTATACATTCATTGTTTGGGACATTGATAAGTAAGTCATTTGCGCAAACCAAAGCTTACAACATTTTTGGTTTCATGGAGGTTCGTGCGTCTCCAAGAGATCTTACTCCGCTACTGAATACTGACTCAGACGATACGATACTAAGAGGCACATCAAGTAAATCACGTGCCATGGCCGAGAGCACGCGGTATTTTTCAACATTTTCTTTCCAACATGCTAATATATCAAAGATTTCGCTAGATTTATCAAAGTATTCCTCCTCGAGGTATGCGTCCAACTTCGCCCTTGGCGCAATAGGCCCTTCTTGACTTGTATTGAGCAAACTCTTCCTCAAGCTTCCGTTTGCCAAGAATGGGAGATCCCACATTAAGCATGGATCTGTGAGACAATGGTTGCTTGCCACTTCTCTTGAATTGCTCATGATACTTCTCAAAGTATAACCTCATCACATTTGTTATGCCGTCTACACTTGTCTAAGTGTCATCCACATGTTCACAGTACTTTTCGTAGAAGAAATCTCGTCATTCTAATTTCTCCTTGGGTCAAGTACCAGGGCAGTGACAAGTATCACATTCAATGAAGCCTCTTTCCAGTACTTGTCAAACATTTTTCCCATAGAAATAGCCAAGTGCCTCCATGGTTCCATTAACTTTCCACTATGGATCCCTTAATATGTTGCGGATATACAACACCATATGCAAGAACAGATGTGTAGTGGGTGTTCTATCGGCCAAGACTGCTTTGTAGCTTCTTCAAAATCTTTAAGGAAACCACAGATTACCTCAGCATTTGTTCACTCAGTGACATCTGGTACTAGCTCACCATTGTCACTCACAGAACTATTTAGAACCACTTATACTTGATAGCTTTTGAGCATTTCGTAGGTAGAATTCCAATGGGTTGGAATATCAAGAAATAGACAAGCCTTCTCTGGTAGTTCTTTATTTTTGGCAATCTCATAGAATGTTTTGACTCTTGAGGGTGAAGAATTGATATGCCTTAAAAGGCCACATATCTTATCTATTGACTTTTTGATATGTGATATTCCATCGTGAACCAAGAGATTTAGAATGTGTGTCCAACATCTCACATGAAAAATCCACTCCATCAAAGAGCAAGTCGTGGTCCTTATTAACCAACAAAACTGAACTTCTTTGTATTGTTCGGTGCATTATCGAATGTTAGGGTAAGTAACTTTCCTTTGATACCCCATTCTACCAGGCACATGCTAAGAGTCATGATGGCTACATTTGTATGTGGATACTTCATGAGCTTCAAAGATATAACCTTCTTTTTCAAGATGAAGCTGGCATCAATATAGTGAGCCGTGATACATGTCTAAGGTGAGGCATGGCATACACGAGAATCAAGACCCTACAATTTAGTGTGCAACTGTTGCTTCATGTCCTTATGTGTAAGAAGACAATCGTTGCGAATTGTTTGACGGCCAAGTACTTTGAAGGTTCATTGCATTCATTCCATCCACTCGTCAAAGTAAGGGTTCTTAAATTTTTCTAAATGGGACCTCAACATGGATACAGTACTTGGCCATGAGTCTTCGACTTCTCTTAGGATCGAACACACAGCCAATATCTGATCGTTTCTTAGGTAGCAAGAAACCTATTCCTATCTACAACTTCAATCTTTGAGCATGACTCGGAAATGTGTTAATAGGCTACTCGTTTCAGTTTTTTTATTCCTCGTCAGCTTTAGTTTGCGGTACTTGCAGTCAGCCTTAAAAATATCATCTCTCATTACCAATTCTGACTCAAAGTGTTCCCACACTTTTGATCTCCTACCAGAAGGTGGACTAGTTGAATCACGCGTGCTAGAGCTCTTAGCCAAAGCAGCGAGCATGGAACCCTAGAGTTTTGTTTGGGATGGAGACTGTTGGGGAACGTAGTAATTTCAAAATTTTCCTACGCACACGCAAGATCATGGTGATGCATAGCAACGAGAGGGGAGAGTGTTGTCCACGTACCCTCGTAGACCGAAAATGGAAGCGTTAGCACAACGCGGTTGATGTAGTCGTACGTATTCACGATCCGACCGATCCAAGTACCGAACGCACGGCACCTCCGAGTTCAGCACACGTTCAGCTCGATGACGTCCCGCGAACTCCGATCCAGCAGAGCTTCACGGGAGAGTTCCGTCAGCACGACGGCGTGGTGACGGTGATGATGTTGCTACCGACGCAGGGCTTCGCCTAAGCACCGCTACAATATGACCAAGGTGGAATATGGTGGAGGGGGCACCGCACACGGCTGGGAGAGATCAACTGATCAATTTGTGTGTCTAGAGGTGCCCCCTGCCCCTGTATATAAAGGAGCAAGGGGGAGGCTGGCCGACCCTCTATGGGCGCGCCAGGAGGAGGAGTCCTCCTCCTAGTAGGAGTAGGACTCCCCTTTCCTACTCCTACTAGGAGGAGGAAAGGAAGGAGGAGAAGGAGAAGGAAGGAGAAGGAGGAAAGGGGGGCCGGCCCCCTAGTCCAATTCGGTTTGGGCTAGGGGGCGCACCCTGCCTCCTCTCTTCCACCACTTGGCCCATGAGGCCCATTACTTCTTCCTCGCATTCCCGTAACTCCACGGTACCCCTGAAAATACCCGAATCACTCGGAACCTTTCCGATGTCCGAATATAGTCGTCCAATATATCGATATTTACATCTCGACCATTTCGAGACTCCTCGTCATGTCCCCGATCTCATCCGGGACTCCGAACTACCTTCGGTACATCAAATCACATAAACTCATAATACAATCGTCACCGAAACTTTAAGCGTGCGGACCCTACGGGTTCGAGAACTATGTAGACATGACCGAGACATGTCTCTGGTCAATAACCAATAGCGGAACCTGGATGCTCATATTGACTCCCAAATATTCTACGAAGATCTTTATCGGTCAGACCGCATAACAACATACGTTGTTCCCTTTGTTATCGGTATGTTACTTACCCGAGATTCGATCGTCGGTATCTCAATACCTAGTTCAATCTCGTTACCGACAAGTCTCTTTACTCGTTCTGTAATACATCATCCCGCAACTAACTCATTAGTTGCAATGCTTGCAAGGCTTAAGTGATGTGCATTACCGAGAGGGCCCAGAGATACCTCTCCGACAATCGGAGTGACAAATCCTAATCTCGAAATACGCCAACCCAACAAGTACCTTCGGAGACACATGTAGAGCACCTTTATAATCACCCAGTTACGTTGTGACGTTTGGTAGCACACAAAGTGTTCCTCTGGTAAACGGGAGTTGCATAATCTCATAGTCATAGGAACATGTATAAGTCATGAAGAAAGCAATAGCAACAAACTAAACGATCAAGTGCTATGCTAACGGAATGGGTCAAGTCAATCACATCATTCTCCTAATGATGTGATCCCGTTAATCAAATGACAACTGTCTATGGTTAGGAAACATAACCATCTTTGATCAACGAGCTAGTCAAGTAGAGGCATACTAGTGACACTCTGTTTGTCTATGTATTCACACATGTATTATGTTTCCGGTTAATACAATTCTAGCATGAATAATAAACATTTATCATGATATAAGGAAATAAATAATAACTTTATTATTGTCTCTAAGGCATATTTCCTTCAGTCTCCCACTTGCACTAGAGTCAATAATCTAGTTCACATCGCCATGTGATTTAATACCAATAGTTCACATCACCATGTGATTAACACCCATAGTTCACATCGACATGTGACCAACACCCAAAGGGTTTACTAGAGTCAATAATCTAGTTCACATCGCTATGTGATTAACACCCAAAGAGTACTGAGGTGTGATCATGTTTTGCTTGTGAGAGAAGTTTAGTCAACGGGTCTGCCACATTCATATTCGTAAGTATTTTGCAAATTTCTATGTCAACAATGCTCTGCACAGAGCTACTCTAGCTAATTGCTCCCACTTTCAATATGTATCCAGATTGAGATTTAGAGTCATCTGGATCAGTGTCAAAATTTGCATCGACGTAACCCTTTACGACGAACCTTTTGTCACTTCCATAATCGAGAAACATATCCTTATTCCACTAAGGATAATTTTGACCAATGTCCAGTGATCTATTCCTAGATCACTATTGTACTCCTTGGCAAACTCAGGGCAGGGTATACAATAGGTCTGGTACACAGCCTGGCATACTTTATAGAACCTATGGCTGAGGCATAGGGAATGAATTTCTTTCTCTCTCTATCTTCTGCCGTGGTCGGGTTTTGAGTCTTACTCAACTTCACACCTTGTAACACAGGCAAGAACTCCTTCTTTGACTGTTCCATTTTGAACTACTTCAAAATCTTGTCAAGGTATGTACTCATTGAAAAACTTATCAAGCGTCTTGATCTATCTCTATAGATCCTGATGCTCAATATGTAAGCAGGTGCACCAAGGTCTTTCTTTGAAAAACTCCTTTCAAACACTCCTTTATGCTTTGCAGAATAATTCTACATTATTTCCGATCAACAATATGTCATACATATACTTATCAGAAATGTTGTAGTGCTCCCACTCACTTTCTTGTAAATACAGGCTTCACCGCAAGTCTGTATAAAACTATATGCTTTAATCAACTTATCAAAGCGTATATTCCAACTCCGAGATGCTTGCACCAGTCCATAAATGGATCGCTGGAGCTTGCATATTTTGTTAGTACCTTTAGGATTGACAAAACCTTCTGGTTGCATCATATACAACTCTTCTTTAATAAATCCTATTAAGGAATGCAGTTTTGTTTATCCATTTGCCCGATTTCATAAAATGCGGCAATTGCTAACATGATTTGGACAGACTTAAGCATAGATACGAGTGAGAAATTCTCATCGTGGTCAACACCTTGAACTTGTCGAAAACCTTTTTGCGACAATTCTAACTTTGTAGATAGTAACACTACTATCAGCGTCCGTCTTCCTCTTGAAGATCCATTTAATCTCAATGGCTCGCCTATCATTGGGCAAGTCAATCAAAGTCCATACTCTGTTCTCATACATGGATCTCATCTCAGATTTCATGGCCTCAAGCGATTTCACGGAATTTGGGCTCATCATCGCTTCCTCATAGTTCATAGGCTCGTCATGGTCAAGTAACATGACCTCCAGAACAGGATTACCGTACCACTCTGGTGCGGATCTCACTCTGGTTTACCTACGAGGTTAGGTAGTAACTTGATCTGAAGTTACATGATCATCATCATTAGCTTCCTCACTAATTGGTGTAGTAGTCACAGGAACAGATTTCTGTGATGAACTACTTTCCAATAAGGGAGTAGGTACAGTTACCTCATCAAGTTCTACTTTCCTCCCACTCACTTCTTTTGAGAGAAACTCCTTCTCTAGAAAGGATCCATTCTCAGCAATGAATATCTTGCCTTCGGATCTATGATAGAAGGTGTACCCAACATTTTCTTTTGGGTATCCTATGAAGACGCACTTCTCCGATTTGGGTTTGAGCTTATCAGGTTGAAACTTTTTCACATAAGCATTGCAACCTCAAACTTTAAGAAACGACAGCTTAGGTTTCTTGCCAAACCATAGTTCATACGGTGTCGTCTCAACGGATTTAGATGGTGCCCTATTTAACGTGAATGTAGCTGTCTCTAATGCATAACCTCAAAACTATAGTGGTTAATCGGTAAGAAACATCATAGATTGCACTATATCCAATAATAGTACGGTTATGACGTTTGGACACACCATTATGCTGTGGTGTTCCAGGTGGCACGATTTTGTGAAACTATTCCACATTGTTTTAATTGAAGACCAAACTCGTAACTCAAATATTTGTCTCTGCGATCAGATCGTAGAAACTTTATTTTCTTGTCACGATGATTTTCCACTTCACTCTGAAGTTTTTTGAACTTTTCAAATGTTTCAGACTTATGTTTCATCAAGTAGATATACCCATATCTGCTCAAATCATCTGTGAAGGTTAGAAAATAACGATACCCGCCGCGAGCCTCAACATTCATCGGACTGCATACATCAGTATGTATTATTTCCAATAAGTCAGTTGCTTGCTCCATTGTTCCGAAGAACGGAGTCTTAGTCATCTTGCCCATGAGGCATGGTTCGCAAGCATCAACTGATTCATAATCAAGTGATTCCAAAAGCCCATCAGCATGGATTTTCTTCATGCGCTTTACACCAATATGACCTAAATGGCAGTACCACAAATAAGTTGCACTATCATTATTAACTTTGCATCTTTTGGCTTCAATATTATGAGAATGTGTATCACCACGATCGAGATCCAACAAACCATTTTCATTGGGTGTATGACCATAGAAGGTTTTATTCATGTAAACAGAACAACAATTTATTCTCTTACTTAAATGAATAACCGTATTGCAATAAACATGATCAAATCATATTCATGCTCAACGCAAACACCAAATAACACTTATTTAGGTTCAACACTAATCCCGAAAGTATAGGGAGTGTGCGATGATGATCATATCAATCTTGGAACCACTTCCAACACACATCGTCACTTCACCCTTAACTAGTCTCTGTTCATTCTGCAACTCCCGTTTTGAGTTACTACTCTTAGCAACTGAACCAGTATCAAATACCAAGGGGTTGCTACAAACACTAGTAAAATACACATCAATAATATGTATATCAAATATACCTTTGTTCACTTTGCCATCCTTCTTATCCCCAAATACTTGGGGCAGTTCCGCTTCCAGTGACCAGTCCCTTTGCAGTAGAAGCACTTAGTCTCAGGCTTAGGACCAGACTTGGGCTTCTTCACTTGAGCAGCAACTTGCTTGCCGTTCTTCTTGAAGTTCCCTTTCTTTCCCTTTGCCCTTTTCTTGAAACTAGTGGTCTTGTTAATCATCAACACTTGATGCTCTTTCTTGATTTCTACCTTCATCGATTTCATCATCATGAAAAGCTCGGGAATCGTTTTCATCATCCCTTGCATACTATAGTTCATCACAAAGTTCTACTAACTTGGTGATGGTGACTAGAGAATTTTGTCAATCACTATTTTATCTGGAAGATTAACTCCCATTTGATTCAAGCGATTGTAGTACCCAGACAATCTGAACACATGCTCACTGCTTGAGCTATTCTCCTCCATCTTTTAGCTATAGAACTTTTTGGAGACTTCATATCTCTCAACTCGGGTATTTGCTTGAAATATTAACTTCAACTCCAGGAACATCCATATGATCCATGACGTTCAAAAACATCTTTGAAGTCCCGATCCTAAACTGTTAAGCATGGTGCACTAAACTATCAAGTAGTCATCATATTGAGCTAGCCAAACGTTCATGACATCTGCATCTGCTCCTGCAATAGGTCTGTCACCTACGGTGCATTAAGGACATAATTCTTCTGTGCAGCAATGAGGATAAACCTCAGATCACGGATCCAATCCGCATCATTGCTACTAACATCTTTCAACTTAGTTTTCTCCAGGAACATATCAAAAATAAAACAGGGGAGCTAAACGTGAGCTATTGATCTACAACATAGATATGCTAATACTACCAGGACTAAGTTCATGATAAATTTAAGTTCAATTAATCATATTACTTAAGAACTCCCACTTATAAAGACATCCCTCTAATCTTCTAAGTGATCATGTGATCCAAATCAACTAAACCATAACCGATCATCACGTGAAATGGAGTAGTTTTCAATGGTGAACATCACTATGTTGATCATATCTACTATATGATTCACGCTCGACCTTTCAGTCTCAATGTTCCGAGGCATATCTGCATATGTTAGGCTCGTCAAGTTTAACCTGAGTATTTTGCGTGTGCAAAACTGGCTTGCACCCGTTGTAGATGGACGTAGAGCTTATCACACCCGATCATCACGTGGTGTCTGGGCACGACGAACTTTGGCAACAGTGCATACTCAGGGAGAACACTTTTATCTTGAAATTTAGTGAGAGATCATCTTATAATGCTACCGTCAATTAAAGCAAGATAAGATGCATGAAAGATAAACATCACATGCAATCAAAATATGTGACATGATATGGCCATCATCATCTTGTGCCTTTGGTCTCCATCTCCAAAACATCATCATGATTTCCATCGTCACCGGCATGACACCATGATCTCCATCATCTTGATCTATATCAATGTGTCGTCACATGGTCGTCTCACCAACTATTGCTCTTGCAACTATTGCCATCGCATAGCGACAATTGTAAAGCAATTATTTGGCGCTTGCATCTTATGCAATAAAGAGACAACCATAAGGCTTTTGCCAGTTGCCGATAACTTCAACAAAACATGATCATCTTATACAACAACTTATATCTCATCACGTCTTGACCATATCACATCACAACATGCCCTGCAAAAACAAGTTAGACGTCCTCTACTTTGTTGTTGCAAGTTTTACGTGGCTGCTACGGGCTGAGCAAGAACCGTTCTTACCTACGCATCGAAAACCACAACGATAGTTTGTCAAGTTAGTGCTGTTTTAACCTTCTCAAGGACCGGGCGTAGCCACACTCGGTTCAACTAAAGTTGGAGAAACTGACACCCGCTAGTCACTTGTGTGCATAGCACGGCGGTAAAACCAGTCTCGCGTAAGCGTACGCGTAATGTCGGTCCGGGCCGCTTCAACCAACAATATCGCCAAACCAAAGTGTGACATGCTGGTAAGCAGTATGACTTATATCGCCCACAACTCACTTGTGTTCTACTCGTGCATATGACATCTACGCATAAAACCTGGCTCTGATACCATTGTTGGGGAACGTAGTAATTTCAAAATTTTCCTACGCACACGCAAGATCATGGTGATGCATAGCAATGAGAGGGGAGAGTGTTGTCCACGTACCCTCGTAGACCAAAAACGGAAGCGTTAGCACAAAGCGGTTGATGTAGTCGTACGTCTTCGCGATCCGACCGATCCAAGTACCGAACGCACGGCACCTCCGAGTTCAGCACACGTTCAGCTCGATGACGTCCCGCGAACTCCGATCCAGCAAAGCTTCACGAGAGAGTTCCGTCAGCACGACGGCGTGGTGACGGTGATGATGTTGCTACCGACGCAGGGCTTCGCCTAAGCACCGCTATGATATGACCGAGGTGGAATATGGTGGAGGGGGCACCGCACACGGCTGGGAGAGATCAACTGATCAATTTGTGTGTCTAGAGGTGCCCCCCTGCCCCCGTATATAAAGGAGCAAGGGGGGAGGCCGGCCGGCCCTCTATGGGCGCGCCAGGAGGAGGAGGAGTCCTCCTAGTAGGAGTAGGACTCCCCTTTCCTACTCCTACTAGGAGGAGGAAAGGAAGGAGGAGAAGGAGAAGGAAGGAGAAGGAGGAAAAGGAGGAAAGGGGGCCCGGCCCCCTAGTCCAATTCGGTTTGGGCTAGGGGGGCCGCGCGCCCTGCCTCCTCTCTTCCATCACTTGGCCCATGAGGCCCATTACTTCTTCCTCGTATTCCCGTAACTCCCCGGTACCTCCGAAAATACCCGAATCACTCGGAACCTTTCCAATGTCCGAATATAATCGTCCAATATATCGATCTTTACGTCTCGACCATTTCAAGACTCCCCGTCATGTCTCCGATCTCATCCAGGACTCCGAACTACCTTCGGTACATCAAATCACATAAACTCATAATACAATCATCACCGAAACTTTAAGCGTGCGGACCCTACGGGTTCGAGAACTATGTAGACATGACCGAGACATGTCTCCGGTCAATAACCAATAGCGGAACCTAGATGCTCATATTGGCTCCCACATATTCTACGAAGATCTTTATCGGTCAGACCGCATAACAACATACGTTGTTCCCTTTGTCATCGGTATGTTACTTGCCCGAGATTCGATCGTCGGTATCTCAATACCTAGTTCAATCTCGTTACCGGCAAGTCTCTTTACTCGTTCCGTAATACATCATCCCGCAACTAACTCATTAGTTGCAATGGCAAGGCTTAAGTGATGTGCATTACCGAGAGGGCCCAGAGATACCTCTCCGACAATCGGAGTGACAAATCCTAATCTCGAAATACGCCAACCCAACAAGTACCTTCGGAGACACCTGTAGAGCACCTTTATAATCACCCAGTTATGTTGTGATGTTTGGTAGCACACAAAGTGTTCCTCTGGTAAACAGGAGTTGCATAATCTCATAGTCATAGGAACATGTATAAGTCATGAAGAAAGCAATAGCAACAAACTAAACGATCAAGTGCTATGCTAATGGAATGGTCAAGTCAATCACATCATTCTCCTAATGATGTGATCCCGTTAATCAAATGAAAACTCATGTCTATGGCTAGGAAAAATAACCATCTTTGATCAATGAGCTAGTCAAGTAGAGGCATACTAGTGACACTCTGTTTGTCTATGTATTCACACATGTATTATGTTTCCGGTTAATACAATTCTAGCATGAATAATAAACATTTATCATGTATATAGGAAATAAATAATAACTTTATTATTGCCTCTAGGGCATATTTCCTTCACCGCTCTGGGAAGTGATGGGGAGCCTCCGTGGACTCGCGCAACCGTTACCCTTCGTGGGTTGAAGTCTTCCATCAACGTGTACGATGACCACCTATCGGAACCACGCAAAATCCGTGTCTACATTGCGTTTGCCTTCTCCAAACCCTTCTCCTTTACCTTCATATGCAATGTTTTACTTTTCCGCTGCTACACTCTTAGAATTGCATGTGTAGGTTGATTGCTTGACTTGTGCTAAGTTGCTAAAATCTGCCAAGAACTTAAAATTGGGAAAAGGCTAGATTTTTATTTGGTCAAGTAGTCTAATCACCTCTAGACATACTTTCGATCCCTACAAGTGGTATCAGAGCATTGGTCTCCATTTGATTTGATTTCCATAGCTTTGGTGGTCATAGCCTTGGTTTCACAACCTAGGAGAGTATGGCGTCTAGCGAGGGAAATTACCACCGTAGAGGTCCTTGCTTTGATGGTACAAATTTTGCTAGTTGGAAGCATAAGATGAAAATGCATATTTTTGGACATAACCCCGCCGTTTGGGCTATTGTGTGTATTGGCTTGCAAGGTGAATTCTTTGATGGGAGAGAACCGAACCGTGAAGCTACCGCGGAAGAGTTGAATATGATGCAATACAATGCTCAAGCTTGTGATATTCTCTTCAACGGATTGTGCCCCGAAGAATTCAACAAAATCAGTCATCTTGAGAATGCAAAAGAAATTTGGGATACTTTGATTGATATGCACTAAGGTACCGACTCCGTCAAGGAATCCAAATTGGATGTGCTTCAAAGTCAACTTGACAAGTTCAAAATGAAGGATGGTGAAGGTGTCGCTGAAACGTACTCTAGGCTTGCTCTCATCACAAATGAGATTGCCGGCTTAGGAAGTGAAGAGATGACCGATAGATTCATCATCAAGAAGATCCTAAGAGCCTTGAATGGAAAATATGATACCATGTGCACATCGATCCAAATGATGCCCAACTACAAAGATCTCAAGCCAACGAAAGTCATTGGAAGAATTGTTGCTCATGAGATGTCACTTAGGGATAAGGAAGAGCTTCACAGCAAGTCAAGTGGTGCTTACAAAGCCTCATGTGATGCCCCCACATCATCAAATGAGAAGCGAACCTTCAATGAAGAATTGAGCCTAATGGTGAAGAAATTCAACAAGTTCTACAAGAGTAAAAGTAAGGAAAGAAGTTCCAAGTCAAGGTCCTACAATGACAAAAGATCTTCTAGTCGTGAGCGTAACTGCTACAATTGTGGAAGACCCGGACACTTTTCCAATGAGTGTATGGCTCCCTACAAAAGAAGAGAAGATTCTCCCAAGAGAAGAAGTAGGAGAGAAGAATCACCATCAAGAGAAAGGAGGAGTAGAGATGACCGTTATGAACGAAGAACATCACAGAGAAGCAAGGATTCAGAAAAGGAGGACAAATCATCAAGGGGCTACACAAAACGAAGACATCAAGCTCACGTTGGTGAATGGGTATCCGACTCAACCAGCTCTGTAGGATTGAAAGTATGTCTAGAGGGGGTGATTAGACTACTTGACCAAATAAAAATCTAGCCTTTTTCCAATTTTAATTCTTGGCAGATTTTAGCAACTTAGCACAAGTCAAGCAATCAACCTACACATGCAATTCTAAGAGTATAGCAGCGGAAAGTAAAACAATTGCATATGAAGGTAAAGGGAGGAGTTTGGAGGGAGCAAACGCAATGTAGACACGGAGATTTTTGGCGTGGTTCCGATAGGTGGTGCTACCGTACATCCACGTTGATGGAGACTTCAAGTCACGAAGGGTAACGGCTGCGCGAGTCCACGGAGGGCTCCACCCACGAAGGGTCCACGAAGAAGCAACCTTGTCTATCCCACCATGGCCGTCACCCACGAAGGACATGCCTCACTAGGGTAGATCTTCATGAAGTACACGATCTCCTTGCCCTTACAAACTCCTTGGTTCAACTCCACAATCTTGACGGAGGCTCCCAAATGACACCTAGCCAATCTAGGAGACACCACTCTTCAAGACGTAACAAATGGTGTGTTGATGATGAACTCCTTGCTCTTGTGCTTCAAATGATAGTCTCCCCAACACTCAACTCTCTCTCATAGGATAGGATTTGGTGAAAAAATGATTTGAGTGGAAAGCAACTTGGGGAAGGCTAGAGATCAAGATTTATGTGGTTGGAATGGAATATCTTGACCTCAACACAAGTGTGGGTGGTTCTCTCTTAGAAAATGTATGTTGGAAGTGTAGGCCTGTTCTGATGGCTCTCTCCACAAATGAATAGTGGGTGGAGGGGTATATATAGCCTCCACACAAAATCTAGCCATTACACACAATTTACCAAACTCGGTGGGACCGAATCGTGAAACTCGGTCAGACCGATTTAGTTCATAATGTGACCGTTAGGATTTTCGGTGGGACCGACATGTCAACTTGGTGAGACCGATTTCGTTAGGGTTAGGGCATAACATAATCTCGGTGAGACCGATTACACAAACTCGGTGGGACCGATTTTGGTAATAGACAAACAGAGAGTTGGTCAGGCAAACTCGGTGGGACCGATTTGCTCATCTCGGTTGTACCGAAACATTACAAAAGGGAAACAGAGAGTTTGCATTGCAATCTCGGTGGGACCGATCGCTCATATCGGTTTGACCGAAACATTACGAAGGGAAATAGAGAGATTACAATCCCATCTCGGTGAGACCGAGATCCCTATCGGTAAGACCGAAAAGACTAGGGTTTCTAGCAGTGGCTATGTCAACTAAACTCGGTGGCGCTGGATAGACAAATTCGGTGGGCCCGAGTTTGACTTTTGTTTTGGGACATATGTGGATGTGAGAAAGTAGTTGAGGGTTTTTGGAGCATATCACTAAGAACTTTGAGCAAGAAACTCATTAAGCAACACCTCACCCCCTCTTGATAGTATTAGCTTTTCCTATGGACTCAATGTCATCTTGGATCACTTAAAATGAAAAAATGTAGAGTCCTGAGCTTTGAGCTTGAGCCAATCCTTTGTCCTTAGCATTTTGAGGGGTCCACATTTCTCATCCATGCCATGCCAATCATTGAGCTTTCCTGAAATGTTTATCTTGAAGTAGCATTAGCTCAATGAGCTACATGTTGTTAGGAATTACCAAACCACCCAAGGATAGTTGCACTTTTAATCTCCCCCTTTTTGGTAATTGATGACAACATATAGATCAAAGCTTCGACAAATGATAATAAGATTGAAAAACATTGTCGCTTTGAGAAGTATGTGATAAGCAAGAGCTCCCCCTAAATTTGTGCATTATTTAAAATTTGCTTTTGAATGCAAATGCATAATCGATTAGGATCATGGGTTACTCTTCCATGTCACATACATCTTGGTGGAGCGCTCAAAATGATAGAAGTTAAAAACATGCACTCATCACCAAGCAAGTGAATGATCATATAGGGATATAAGAGATAATATCATCAAACAAGCATTAAGGGTAGCATATGATCAAACACATGATCAAACAAGTATCTCACAAGGACATAAAGTATCTCACACAAGGACATAATAAAGTAGTTCAACCAAAATAGCAAGAGAGATAAAAAGCAACACTCTCTCTCTCGAAGCCTATGATCTATACATTTTTCTCCCCCTTTGGCAACAAGTTACCAAAAAGTTTGAAAATGCATAGTGTTATACGTATCTCAGGCTTGATCTTCGTGAGGTGGTGTAGAGAGAAATCCAAGGACGAAGGCTTCCGATGAAGTAGTTGGAGCTGATGGAGTGGGTGCTGGAGGTGGCACTGCAGCTATAGCTGCTGGTGCTGACACTAAAACTCTAGTATCTGAGACTGGCACTGCAGCAGACCTTAGACCTCGTGGCACTCGCTTGAAAGCATCAGTGGTTGCTTTTCCTCTCCTCTCCTCTCCTCTGCTTCCTCCTGAAGCTGCTCAACTGCAGTCTAAATCTCAGTCACTTTGACATCAAGATCATAGAATTTCTGCTCAACGATCCTCTCCAAGCTCTCCTGTTTTTGAGTCGGGGTGGCCAAGCCCTTCTCAATCCGCAAGGTGGATTGGATCAGATATCCAAGCTGATCTTGCTTGGTCTTCAAGAATACTTGAGATGCCTCTTTAACAATTGGCATCTTTGCAGCTTTCTCTGCCCTTGCCTTCTCTCTCTTCTCATGTGCTTGAGCTGATGATGGTTAATTTTCATTCATGACAACAGTGTTGTCTTCGAATTCAGGGTAGATGGGCAGGTGCTCCTTATCCAATAGATATTTGCCTGTGCCCATCTTGGAGTTGATGAGCTCCTGAATTTATGGGGCATACCCACAACTTCTCTTCTGATCAGCTGCTGTCCTCTTGACTGTCTCCACAATCAGACTCATGACTTTGAACTTTTGAGGCACATCAAACAAATGGAGCAAATTGATAGCATGTCCTCTAATCATCTTATGATCACCTGACTTGGGTAGCAATGTGTGCCTTAGGATCCAATTGATGGTAAGTAGACCAGACAACAAGAAGTGGACAGATCCGAACTTATGAGTATCCAATGCATCATTTGGGATCTCTTTGTACATGTTGGCCATAGAGTTATGGTCTTTCTTCTTTTCAGCATAAACATCCAAGTCATCCTCACTTTCTTCTGGAGCATTAATCAACTGAGCCCATTCTTTAATGGTAGATTGGTACCTTGTACCTTCAGACATCCAAATGATCTTCCCATCTAGGTAGAAGTGGGCAGTGGAGTAAAACTGCATGATCAGCTCACCATTCCACTTGGTGAGCTTCTGGGCAACAAATGTATCGACTCCACATGCTTTGAAGCTATCATATACACCTGGATAGTGATCTTCATTCTCCTTGATGTACTCCCGGTCAACCCATCTCATGTCACACACTATGGGCTTCTTGTCAAGCAGAATTGTCTCATAGAAGTCTTGTTGTTCCTTAGTGTGAAACTTGTAATCCACAGCAGTTCTCCTCCTGACAGCATATGGATCAGACTGTGTCCATAATCTCAGTCCCGAATCCTTCCTAATTTTCATGTTTTCTTCAACAGGATGTGCATCATTGTGGTCAGGGATCTTGGGCTTGAGCTTCCTTAGCACTTGGGCTTCATCATCTTCTTCATCAACAGTCTCAGGCACTAGGGCCTTGTTCTTTTCTGCAGCTGAAATGTTTCTAGTGCCTCTCTTTGGAGGAGACTTATGAGCTGGAGCTTTGGGAGCAGACTTAGGCTCTGATGGAGCAGCCCCTGACTTGATTGCATCTCCCATAAGCTTTTGAGCCTTAGGAGCTAGTGCAGCATCCTCTTCCTCTTCATCTGAACCCCTCATTATGGATGCTCTGCCAAGCACTCTGGCAGTGGTCTTCTTGACCCTTTCCTTCCTTTTCTTCCCTTCTCCAACTGCCTCTTTAGTTGGCTTGGAGGTTTCAGCAGTGGATGCTCTGGCCTTAGACATAGGAACTCTCTTTGCTGGTGCCTTCTTATGCATCCCTGGCTTAACTGTAGCAGTTGTGCCATACTCCTTTTTCAGCACCTTTTTCCTTGAAGTGGCCTCATCCTCAATGGCCACATAATCCTCATCCTCAGATTCTGAGGTTTTCTTCTTCCTGGATCTGGTTGCTGCCTTAGGTAAGTTTCTTGGAGTGCTCCTGCTTCCATCATCAGAAGAGCTGGAAGGACTAGTGCCCTCACTCATCTGAACCTGTTCTTCAGATTTGTTCCGGCTGTCACTTTGATCAGACATCTTGCAGGAAAACTATCAACAGACCCTGTGAATAGGTTGTAGATGAGGTAGAGTAGATGAGCATCACAAAGTACAGAGGTTTTGCAAAATAATTGAGTCAAAAAGCTTAGTTTTAGTTCTCTACAAAAGTGATCTTGGAGCTACCGAATTGACAAACTCGGTAATACCGAAGCAACACTTGGAACCTAAACTAGTGAACTCGGTAGCACCGAGTCACCATTCGGTGGCACCGAGATTGCTAGGGTTTCACAGAATTTTGAACTCGGTCACACCGATTTGCATGTTTCGGTCAGACCAAAAAGCGCATGTGCAATGGCCAAGGCCGAATCGGTGAGACCGATTTCTACAGTTCGATCGGTCCGAGATGAGTTCTGCGGAGAGCTAACCCTAAAATTTTTTAATCAATCTAGACCTAAGTGAGTTTTAGCTGGATGGATCAATCTCAATCGTGGCAAGAAACATGGCATTGTCCTTGTGCTAGGAATCGGAGTGAAAAAGACAGCACAAGGGGTCGAACACTTACCCTAGAGCGGCGAGTGTTCGCTAGGAGGCAATGGCGGAGCAGATTACCGTTGACGGTGGTGGAGACTAGCGGCGGGAGGTCGCTGGCGGCGAGAGGACGATTCGGAGACCCGAAGAGGCAGAGCAGATTACGCGCGGGTG
Organism: Triticum urartu; assembly: GCF_003073215.2. Classification (NCBI taxonomy): domain Eukaryota; kingdom Viridiplantae; phylum Streptophyta; class Magnoliopsida; order Poales; family Poaceae; genus Triticum; species Triticum urartu. The sequence goes on from NC_053024.1 coordinate 458,995,495, forward strand.
AAGGGTTTCGAAAAAATTTCTAAAATTTGACCTCTCAGTATATATAACCTGACCCTGTCGGTGTGACCGAGTGGAACAACTCGGTGGCACCGAGATGCAGAACTGCAAGCGGTTACTGTAACTCGGTGTGACCGAGACATTCTAATCGGTTGCACCGAGATTGAAAACCTAGATCAACTTAGTGGTCTCGGTGTGACCGAAATGGATGACTCGGTCATACCGAAATGCACAAAGAGGTTTTGGAAGTTTAAGTCTATGACGAATCGGGGACTCCGAGTGCTCCTCACACAGAGTGGTTTGAATCTGACTTGATCAAACTTTGTGATGTAGCATGAATAGAGTTTGAGATGAGGAAAGCATAGATAGCTAGAGGGAGTTCTTAGGCATTCTTGTCCATCCATTTGGCAAAATAGAAAAAGCCAAACAATCAAAGCAACAGATAGATGTCCTCGAATGAGTAAAATATGCATCCAACATGCTCACACAGTAAGATGACAAATGAAATATGTGACAAAGCATGCACAATCACTCTAGCATCTATCAAGCAATTTGGCGATGACTAGGTCATCTATATATGAGTATATTGACTTAGGAGTCAAATGAGAACATTTGATCGTAGGTCATACTCATCGGTTAAGCACAAGTGGGGTTGCCACTTTTACATAAAGCATTGTTGTGTTCACACCATTAGAGTTGCTTTAGCTCAGTTGATTGGAGTAAAGCTCCCCCTAGATGTGATATCCCCCCTAAGAGGGATGAACTAACCTTGGGTTTTGTCGATGATGACTTCATGTAGGTGTTGAAGATGTAGATGCCCAATGTTGATGTAGATCTTTTGGAGCAATCCTTTGGAGTGAGTTGCACTTTCAATACCTACACGGGTTAGTCCCACAAGGAACAAACAATGATATCCATAGACATAGAGTGATGTTCACATAGGATGATTTCCATGAAAGCATTAGGTTACCTTGTCCCTTGTCTTACCAACAAGAGGGTTTGTGACTCCTTGAACTAGTGCAAGATATGGAAGTTGTTTGCACTTGTCCTCGCCAAAATGATATGAGTGAAGTATGTTGGCGGAGTCACCCTCAAGAATTCTCTAGTTCTTCTTCTTCGGGATCCACACCATCTTGATAGGAATCCTTGGAGTTGTAGTCGTACTTGATGAAGTAGAACTTGATGTAGTCTTGGGAACCCACTTGACCAAGGCCTTAGGTGCTTCTTCAAATGCATCAATCTCCTCTTGAAGCATGTCCTTGCCTTTTAGCTTGTGGTCTTGTGGTGGAAGATCATCTTGAGCTTGTGTTCCTTGGAAAGAAGTAGGATCATACTTCTCTTGTTGAGGAAAAAACTTTGTCTTGGGGTATTGATCTTCTTCCCACTCAACTCCATTGGCATTGAACTTTCGTTCAAAACCTACACCTTGATTCTTCCGGTGTCTTCCTTGCTTGCGTACAATTTCCTCGAATTGCTTACTCCCAGCAAGGCTCTTGTAAACACCTTTCTCTATAATTCCCTTCAATAAGTTGTTTTCTTGCTCAAGTGTAACTTGGCTAAGAGAATCATTAGTGGAATCAAGAGAACTACTAGAAGCAACAATATTGGATTTAGCATGATTGTTGTTACTACTAGAAGAAGAATCTTTCTTACTCTTGTTGCTAGTTTTAACTTGTGGCATGTAAGTAGACAAGAGTAAACGCTTGGCAATGTAAGAAGAACTTTTGTTGCGAAGATCATCATTGATTGCTTTTAAGAACTCATGCTCTTACTCAAGGTTGAGTTTTTCAAAGCGTAGCTTCTCATGAGTCTTTAAAAGTTCTCAATGATCTTCCAAGGTAGTTTCATGAGCTAACTTAAGAGTGTTTAGTTCTTTAGTTATATGCCCAATCTTCTTCTTATCATCGTCATTCATTTTATCTTGATTATTATGATTAATAGAAAGTTCATCATAGTTTTCATAACTAGAGTTGTCAACAAGTAAATCATCATCTCCTAGCAAATCATCTTCATCACTATTGAAATCAACATACTCGGGGTGTGTTACCTTTGGACCTTTAGCCATGAAGCATCTTCCAATTCCTTCATTTGGTGAGTCAAATATGTCGTAGGAGTCGGTTGACACAACTGCTAGACCAGAAACACCTTCATCTTGAGTATATTCGGAGTCGGAGTGATAGCTTCTTTCGGAGTGATTGTCGGAGTCGGAGCCGGATACCCATTCACCAACATGAGATTGATGTCTTCTTTTTGTGTAGCTCTTTGATGATTTGTCCTTCCTCTCCGAACCCTTGCTTCTCCGAGAGGGTCTTCGTTCATAACGATCATCTTGACTCCTCTCTCTTGGCGGTGATTCTTCTCTCCTACTTCTTCTTTTGGGAGAATCTTCTCTTCTTTTGTAAGGAGCCGTACACTCATTTGAATAGTGTCCGGTTCTTCCACAATTGTAGCAGTTACACTCACGACTAGAAGATCTTTTGTCATTGTAGGACCTTGACTTGGAACTTCTTTCCTTGCTTCTACTCTTGTAGAACTTGTTGAAGTTCTTCACCATTAGGCTCAATTCTTCATTGAAGGTGTGCATCTCATTTGATGATATGGGGGCATCACATGAGGCTTTGTAGGCACCACTTGACTTGTTGTGGAGCTCTTCCTTATCCTTGAGTGACATCTCATGAGCAACAATTCTTCCAATGACTTCCGTTGGCTTGAGATCTTTGTAGTTGGGCATCATTTGGATCAATGTGCACACGGTATCATATTTTCCATCCAAGGCTCTTAGGATCTTCTTGATGATGAATCTATCGGTCATCTCTTCACTTCCTAAGCCGGCAATCTCATTTGTAATGAGAGCAAGCCTAGAGTACATTTTAGCGACACCTTCATCATCCTTCATTTTGAACTTGTCAAGTTGACTTTGAAGCACATCCAATTTGGATTCCTTGACGAAGTCGGTACCTTCGTGCATATCAATCAAAGTATCCCAAATTTCCTTTGCATTCTCAAGACGGCTAATTTTGTTGAATTCTTCGGGGAACAATCCGTTGAAGAGAATATCACAAGCTTAAGCATTATATTGCAACATCTTCAACTCTTCCGCGGTAGCTTCATGGTTCGGTTCTCTCCCATCAAAGAATTCACCTTGCAAGCCAATACACACAATAGCCCAAATGGTGGGGTTATGTCCAAGAATATGCATTTTCATCTTATGCTTCCAACTAAAAAAATTAGTACCATCAAAGTAAGGACCTCTGTGGTGGTAATTCCCCTCGCTAGACGCCATACTCTTCTAGGTTGTGAAACCAAGGCTATGACCACCAAAAGCTATGGAAATCAAATCAAATGGAGACCAATGCTCTGATACCACTTGTATGATCGAAAGTATGTCTAGAGGGGGGTGATTAAACTACTTGACCAAATAAAAATCTAGCCTTTTCTCAATTTTAATTCTTGGAAGATTTTAGCAACTTAGCACAAGTGAAGAAATCAACCTACACATGCAATTCTAAGAGTATAGCAGCGGAAAGTAAAACAATTGCATATGAAGGTAAAGGGAGGAGTTTGGAGGGAGAAAACACAATGTAGACACGGAGATTTTTGGCGCGGTTCCGATAGGTGGTGCTATCGTACATCCACGTTGATGGAGACTTCAACCCATGAAGGGTAACGGTTGCGCGATTCCACGGAGGGCTCCACCCATGAAGGGTCCACGAAGAAGCAACCTTGTCCACCCCACCATGGTCGTCGCCCACGAAGTACTTGCCTCACTAGGGTAGATCTTCACGAAGTAGGCGATCTCCTTGCCCTTACAAACTCCTTGGTTCAACTCCACAATCTTGACGGAGGCTCCCAAGTGACACCTAACCAATCTAGGAGACACCACTCTCCAAGAGGTAACAAATGGTGTGTTGATGATGAACTCCTTGCTCTTGTGCTTCAAATGATAGTCTCCCCAACACTCAACTCTCTCTCATAGGATAGGATTTGGTGAAAAGATGATTTGAGTGGAAAGCAACTTGGCGAAGGCTAGAGATCAAGATTTATGTGGTTGGAATGGAATATTTTGACCTCAACACAAGTGTAGGTGGTTCTCTCTCAGAAAATGTATGTTGGAAGTGTAGGCATGTTCTGATGGCTCTCTCCACAAATGAAGAGTGGGTGGAGGGGTATATATAGCCTCCACACAAAATCTAACCGTTACACACAATTTACCAAACTTGGTGGGACCGAATCGTGAAACTCGGTCAGACTGATTTAGTTCATAATGTGACCGTTAGGATTTTCGGTGGGACCGACATGTCAACTCGGTGAGACCGATTTCGTTAGGGTTAGGGCATAACGTAATCTCGGTGAGACCGATTACACAAACTTGGTGGGATCGATTTTGGTAATAGACAAACAGAGAGTTGGTCAGGCAAACTCGGTGGGACCGATTCGCTCATCTCGGTTGTACCGGAATGTTACGAAAGATAGCTCATCTCGGTTTGACCAAAATGTTATGAAGGGAAACAGAGAGATTACAATCCCATCTCGGTGAGACCGAGATCCCTATCGGTAAGACTGGAAAGCCTAGGGTTTCTGGCAGTGGCTATGTCAACTGAACTCGGTGGCGTCGAGTTTGACTTTTGTTTTGGGACATATGTGGATGTGAGAAAGTTGTTGAGGGTTTTTGGATCATATCACTAAGCACTTTGAGCAATAAACTCATTAAGCAACACCTCACCCCCTCTTGATAGTATTGGCTTTTCCTATGGACTCAATGTGATCTTGGATCACTTAAGATGAAAAAATGTAGAGTCTTGAGCTTTGAGCTTGAGCCAATCCTTTGTCCTTAGCATTTTGAGGGGTCCACATTTCTCATCCATGCCATGCCAATCATTGAGCTTTTCTGAAATGTTTATCTTGAAGTAGCATTAGCTCAATGAGCTATATGTTGTTAGGAATTACCAAAACCACCCAGGGATAGTTGCACTTTCAAACTCCTACGACATATTTGAGTCACCAAATGAAGGAATTGGAAGATGCTTCATGGCAAAAGGTCCAAAGGTATCACACCCCGAGTATGTTGATTTCAATAGTGATGAAAACTATGATGAACTTGCTATTAATCATGCTAATCAAGACAAAATGAATGACGATGATAAGAAGGAGATTAAGCGTCTAACTAAAGAGCTAAACACTCTTAAGTTAGCTCATGAAACTACCTTGGAAAATCATCGAGAGTTTTTAAAGACTCATGAGAAGTTACGCTTCGAAAAGCTCAACCTTGAGCAAGAGCATGGGTTCCTAAAAGCGATCAATGATGATCTTCGCAAGAAGAGTTCTTCTTACATTGCCAAGCGTTTACTCTTGCTTACTTACATGCCACAAGTTAAATCTAGCAACAAGAGTAAGAAAGATTATTCTTCTAGTAGTAACAGCAATCATGCTAAACCCAATGATGTTGCTTCTAGTAGTTCTCTTGATTCCACTAATGATTCTCTTAGCCAAGTTACACTTGAGCAAGAAATAGCTTATTGAAGGGAATTATAGAGAAAGGTGTTTACAAGAGCCTTGCTGGAAGTAAGAAATTTGAGGAAATTGTACGCAAGCAAGGGAGACACCGGAAGAATCAAGGTGTTGGTTTTGAACGAAAGTTCAATGCCAATTGATTTGAGTGGGAAGAAGATCAATACCCCAAGACGAAGTTTGTTCCTCAACAAGAGAAGTATGATCCTACTTATTTCCAAGGAACACAAGCTCAAGATGATCTTCCACCTCAAGACCACAAGCAAAAAAGGCAAGGACAAGCTTCAAGAGGAGATTGGTGCATTTGAAGCTCCTAAGGCCTTGGTCAAGTGGGTTCCCAAGACTACATCAAGTTCTAGCTCATCAAGTACGACTACAACTCCAAGGATTCCCATCAATATGGTGTGGATCCCGAAGAAGAAGAAGAACTAGAGAGTTCTTGAGGGTGACTCCGCCAACATACATCACTCTTATCATTTGGCAATAACAAGTGCAAACAACTTCCATATCTTGCACTAGTTCAAGGAGTCACAAACCCTCTTGTTGGTAAGACAAGGGACAATGTAACCTAATGCTTCCATGGACATCATCTTGTGTATACATCACTCTATGTCTATGGATATCCTTACTTGTTCCTTGTGGGACTAATCCGTGTAGGTGTTGAAAGTGCAACTCACTCCAAAGGATTGCTCCAAATGATCTACATTAACATTGAGCATCCTCATCTTCATTACCTATATGAAGTCATCATTGACAAAACCCAAGATTAGTTCATCCCTCTTAGGGGGTATACCACATCTAGGGGGAGCTTTACTCTAAAATTGAGATAAAGCAACTCTAATGGTGTGAGCACAACAATGCTTTATGTAAAAGTGGTAACCCCACTCGTGCTTAAACGATGAGTATGACCTATGATCAAATGTTCTCATTTGACTCCTATGGCAATATACTCATATATAGATGACCTAGTCATCGCCAATTGCTTGATGGATGCTAGAGTGTCTGTGCATGCTTTGTCACATATTTTATTTGCCATTTTATTGTGTGAGCATGTTGGATGCATATTTCTCTCATTCGAGGACATCCATTTGTTGCTTTGATTGTTTGGCTATTTCTCTTTTGCCAAATGGATGGACAAGAATGCCTAAAAACTCTCTCTATCTATCTATGCTTTCCTCGTCTCAAACTCTATTCATGCTACATCACAAAGTTTGATCAAGTCAGATTCGAACCACTCTGTGTGAGGAGCACTCGGAATCCCCGATTCGTCACTCTTTGTGCATTTCGGTCTGACCGATTCATCCTTTTCGGTCCTACCGAGATCACTTAGTTGATCTAGGTTTTCAATCTCGATGCAACCGATTAGAACCTTTCGGTCACACCGAGTTGCAGTAACTGCCTACAGTTTTGCATCTCGGTGCCACCGAGTTGTTCCACTCGGTCACACCGATAGGGTCAGGTTATATATACTGACGGGTCAAATTTTGGAAATTTTTCCAAAACCCTTCACCCGCTGTAACCTGATCTGCCTCTTCGGGTCTCCGGATCATCCTCTCGCCGCTGGTCTTCGCCGCCGTCAACGGCAAACTGCTCCGCCATTGCCGCCGTAGCGAACACTCCCCGCTCTAGGGTAAGTGTTTGACCCCTTGTGCTGTCTTTTTCACTCTGATTCCTAACACAAGGACAATGCCATGTTTCTTGCCACGATTGAGATTGATCTATCCAGCTAAAACTTCCTTAGGTATAGATTGATTCGAAAATTTTAGGGTTAGCTCTCCGCAGAACTCAGCTCAAACCGACCGAAATGTAGAAATCGGTCTCATCGATTCGGCCTTGGCCATTGCACATGCGCTTTTCGGTCCAACCGAAACGTGCAAATCGGTGTGACCGAGTTCAAGATTCTGTGAAACCCTAGCAATCTCGGTGCCACCAAACTGTGACTCGGCCCAACCGAGTTCACTAGTTTCGGTTCCAACTGTTGCTTCGGTATCACCGAGTTTGTCAATTCGGTAGCTCAAAGATCACTTTTATAGAGAACTAAAACTAAGCTTTTTGACTCAATTGTTTTGCAAAACCTCTATACTTTGTGATGCTCATCTACTCTACCTCATCTACAACCTATTCACAGGGTCTGCTGACAGTTTGCCTGAAGATGTCTGATCAAAGTGACAGTCAGAACAAGTCTGAAGAGCAGGTTCAGTTGAGTGAGGGCACTAGTCCCTCCAGCAGCTATGATGAGGGCAGCAGGAGCACACCTAGTAACTTGCCAAAAGCAGCTACCAGGACAAGGAAGAAGAAAACCTCAGATTCTGAAAATGAGGATTATGTGACCGTTGAGTATGAAGCCACTTCAAGGAACAAGGTGCTCAATAAAGAGTATGGCTCAGCTGCTACAACAAAGCCATGGATGCACAAGAAGGCTCTAGCAAAGATGATTCCCATGTCAAAGGCCAGAGCCTCAACTGCTGAAACCTCCAAGCCAACTAAAGAGGCAGTTGGAGAAGGAAAGAAAAGGAAGGAAAGGGTCAAGAATACCACTGCCAGAGTACTTGGTAGATCCTCCATGATGAGAGATGAAGAAGAAGAAGAGGAGGAGGATGCTGCACCAGCACCCAAAGCTCATAAGCTTATGGGAGATGCAATCGGATCAGGGGCTGCTCCATCAAAGCCTAAGTCTACTCCCAAAGCTCCAGCTCAGAAGTCTGCTCCGAAGAGAAGCACTGGAAACATTCCAGCTGCAGAAAAGAACAAGGCCCCTGTGCCTGAGACTATTGATGAAGAAGATGATGAAGCCCAAGTGCTGAGGAAGCTCAAGCCCAAGATCCCTGACTACAATGATGCACATCCTATTGCAAAAAATATGAACATCAGGAAATATTCAGGACTACGATTGTGGAGACAGTCTGATCCATATGCTGTTAGAAGGAGAACTGTTGTGGACTACAGGTTCCACACAAAGGAACAACAAGACTTTTATGAGACTATTTTGCTTGACAAGAAGCCCATAGTGTGTGACATGAGATGGGTTGACTGGGAGTACATCAAGGAAAATGAAGATCACTATCCAGGAGTCTATGATTGCTTCAAGGCTTGTGGAGTAGATACATTTGTTGCCCAGAAGCTCACCAAGTGGAATGATGAGCTCATCATGCAGTTTTACTCCACAGCCCACTTCTATCCAGATGAAAGGATAGTTTGGATGTCTGAAGGTACTAGGTACCAATCCACTATTGAAGAATGGGCTCAGTTGATCAATGCCCCTGAGGAACATGAAGATGACTTGGATGTTTATGCCGAGAAGAAGAAAGACCACAACAGTATGGCACACATGTACAGAGAGATCCCAGATGATACTTTAGAGACTCATAAGTTTGGATCTGTCCACTTCTTGTTGTCTGGTCTGCCTACCATCAACTGGATCCTAAGGCACACATTGCTACCCCAAGTCAGGTGATCACAAGATGATCAGAGGACATGCTATCAATTTGCTACATTTGTTTGATGTGCCTCAAAAGTTCAAAGTCATGAGTTTGATTGTAGAGACAATCAAAAGGACATCAGCTGATCAGAAGAGAAGTTGTGGGTATGCCCCACAAATTCAGGAGCTCATCAACTCCAAGATGGGCACATGCAAATATCTATTGGATAAGGAACACCTGGCCATATACCTTGAATTTGAAAACAACATTTTTGTGATGAATGAGGAAGACCCCACATCTGTGCAAGCACATGAGAAGAGAGAGAAGGCAAGGGCAGAGAAATCTGCAAGAATGCCAACTGTTGAAGAGGCATCTCAAGTGTTCTTGAAATCCAAGCAAGATCAGCTTGGATATCTGATCCAATCCACCTTGAGGATTGAGAAGGGCTTGGCCACCCTGACTCAAAACCAGGAGAGCTTGGAGAGGATCGTTGAGCAGAAATTCTATGATCTTGATGTCAAAGTAACTGAGATTCAGTCAGCAGTTGAGCAGCTTCAGGAGGAAGTGGAGGAGAAGAAGGGCAAGTCAACTACTGATACTTTTGCTAGAGTGCTCCGAAGCCAGAGGTCTGCTGCAGTACCAGTCATAGATACTAGAGCTACAACGTCAGCTCCACCAACTACAGCTCCAGTGCCACCTCCAGCAGCCACTCCACCAGCTCCAGCTACATCAACATAAGCTTTCGTCCTTGGAGTCATCTCTACACCACCTCCCGAAGATCAAGTCTGAGAGACGTTTAGCACTATGCATTTTTGAATTTTTTGGTAACTTGTTGCCAAAGGGGGAGAAAAATGTATAGATCATAGGCTTCGAGAGAGAGTGTTGCTTTTTATCTCTCTTGTTTTGGTTTGGTTGAACTTCTTTATTGTGTGCTTGTGTGAGATATTTTATGTTCTTGTGAGATACTTGTTTGATCATGTGTTTGATCATATGCTACCCTTAATGCTTGCTGGATGGTATTATCTCTTATATCCTTATATGATCATTCACTTGCTTGTGATGAGTGCATGCTTTTAATTTCTATTATTTTGAGCGCTCCATCAAGATGTATGTGACATGGAAGAGTAACCCATGATAGTAATCGATTGTGCATCTGCACTCAAAAGCAAATTTTAAATAATGCATAAATTTAAGGGGAGCTCTTGCTTATCACATACTTCTCAAAGTGACGATGTTTTTCAATCTTATTATCATTTGTCGAAGCTTTGATCTATATGTTGTCATCAATTACCGAAAAGGGGAAGATTGAAAGTACAACTATCCTTGGGTGGTTTTGGTAATTCCTAACAACATATAGCTCATTGAGCTAATACTATTTCAAGATAAATATTTCAGGAAAGCTCAATGATTGGCATGGCATGGATTAGAAAGTGGACCCCTCACAATGCTAAGGAAAAAAGTATTGGCTCAAGCTCAAAGCACAATACTCTACATTTCTCATTTTAGTGATCCAAGATCACATTGAGTCCATAGGAAAAGCCAATACTATCAAGAGGGGGATAGGTGTTGCTTAATGATTTTCTTGCTCAAAATGCTTAGTGATATGCTCCAAAGCCTTCAACTACTTTCTCATATCCACATATGTCCCAAACCAAAAGTTAAACTCGGCCCCACCGAAATTCTCTACCCGGCACCACCGAGTTCTCTTGACATAGCCACTGCCAGAAACTCTAGTCTTTTCGGTCTCACCGATAGGGACCTCGGTCTCACCGAGATGGGATTGTAATCTCTCTGTTTCCCTTCATAACGTTTCGGTCGAACCAAGATGAGCGATCGGTCCCACCGAGATTGCAATGCAAACTCTCTATTTCTTTTTCGTAACGTTTCGGTCCTACCGAAAGAGCGAATCGGTCCCACCGAGATTGCCTGACCAACTCTCCGTTTGTCTATTACCAAAATTGGTCCCACCGAGTTTGTGTAATCGGTCTCATCGAGATTACGTTATGCCCTAACCCTAATGACATCGGTCCCACCGAGTTGACGTGTCGGTCCCACCGAAAATCCTAACGTTCATATTTTGAACTAAATCGGTCCGACCGAGTTTCATGATTCGGTCCCACCGAGTTTGGTAAATTGTGTGTAATGGTTAGATTTTGTGTGGAGGCTATATATACCCCTCCACCCACTCTTCATTCATGGAGAGAGCCATCAGAACATGCCTCCACTTCCAACATACATTTTCTGAGAGAGAACCACCTACACTTGTGTTGAGGTCAAAATATTCCATTCCTACTACATAAATCTTGATCTCTAGCCTTCCCCAAGTTCCTTTCCACTCAAATGTTCTTTCCACCAAATTCAATCCTATGAGAGAGAGTTGAGTGTTGGGGAGACTATCATTTGAAGCACAAGAGCAAGGAGTTCATCATCAACACACCATTTGTTACCTCTTGGAGAGTGGTGTCTCTTAGATTGGCTAGGTGTCACTTGGGAGCCTCCGTCAAGATTGTGGAGTTGAACCAAGGAGTTTGTAAGGGAAAGGAGATCGCCTACTTCGTGAAGATCTACCCGAGTGAGACAAGTCCTTCGTGGGCGATGGCCATGGTGGGATAGACAAGGTTGCTTCTTCGTGGACCCTTCCTGGGTGGAGCCCTCCGTGGACTCGCGCAACCGTTACCCTTCGTGGGTTGAAGTCTCCATCAACGTGGATGTACGATAGCACCACCTATCGGAACCACGCCAAAAATCTCCGTGCCTACATTGCGTTTGCTCCCTCCAAACTCCTCCCTTTACCTTCATATGCAATTGTTTTACTTTCCGCTGCTATACTCTTAGAATTGCATGTGTAGGTTGATTGCTTGACTTTGTGCAAAGTTGCTAAAAATCTGCCAAGAACTAAAATTGGGAAAAGGCTAGATTTTTATTTGGTCAAGTAGTCTAATCACCCCCCCTCTAGACATACTTTCGATCCTATAGGCGGCGTGAAGAACAGCGACGGGCGCCGCGTATGGTGGGGCGCCCCCGGCCGCACGCTCCACGAGGTGCTGGCGTACCTTAAGGTCGGCAACAACCCACCGCTGGCATACCCTGCTGCGGCGGCCGCACCCTCCCCCCCCCCCCGGAAGCGCCGGGCAATGGGCGCCGAGGAGGTTCGGCCTCCTCCTCGTCCTCCTCTCAGTCCTCCTCCCGCTCCTCCTCCCATTCCTCCAGCTCGTCGGCGCTGCTCGACGTCAAGGCCGAGCCCGCCGCAGAGACGCCGCTCGGCCGACACACGCGCAGTGCCGGCATCGTCATCAACGAGGGCGGCCGGCGCGCCTCCTCCTCGGCTCCCCCGCGCTCCGTCAAGCCAAAGACGAAGTCGGGCCTCGCCGTCGTCAAGACGGAGCCGGGGCTCGCCGGCGGCGAGGAGGTCGACGACGCGGCGGCCCTCAAATGGGCGCGTGAAGACCGGGCACACACGGAGCTGGAGCGCCAGCGCCTCGCCTACGAGCGCTTCGAAACGGCACCGTGGCCGGGACGAGGGAGGCGTCGTCGTCCTCGACGACAGCAACGACGACGCGCCGCCGTCACCGGTCCGCCAGGGCGACGCCGGGCAGGGGTCCAACAAGGGCGGCCACGTCAAGGAGAAGGCCGCCGACGACGACGAGGATGGCGGCGACGTCGGCAACTTCGCCGTGCTCAGCGACTTCTTCGCCCCTTAGTTAGGTTTTTTTTAATAACTTATGTAAAACTTCAAACATGTCGAATATATGTCAAGTTTACCGAACTTTAGCTGAATGTTTTTGCTGAATTTTGCTGAATTCCATTTCTTTTTAAATAAGCCCGTGTCTGGGGGCGTCCCTGGGGCCAACGGTTGGGAACCGGCTCGTCCCCACGCCGATTTTAGCGCCGGCACGCCCCCAGGCGGCGATTTTACGCGCCCCTTGGGGGGCCAACGGCTAGAGATGCTCTTATATCAAGCCAGATTGCTTGGAGGCGGGGAAGGCTATCAACCCTAAACCTCCAGAGTTTCTAACCACAATCAGATAATAAGTTGCTTGATGTGTAGGAGAAGAAAAAGCAATCGCATCAATTTCATCTGATCATGTATAAGATATTCACGCAAGTTCAATCATAAAAATAGGATGTTATGAATGTTTGTCTTTCTGGTATTGAGAATTTGAGACGAGCTTTGCTGACTAGCTCTGTTACAGTGGAAGAAGCAAAACCTTTCAAAAACAAATACTGATGAAACAAAATTTAGCACTGACAGAAGCACCAGCAACACCACATTCTACTTTCGCCGAGCGAGTCCACTGCTGAACAGACCGGGAGCCCCCTAAAATGTGGCTACAACCAAGCTTGGAGAATCTGTAGCCTAAAATGGCCAAAGGTCACCCCAAAGCGACTTCCGGGCCTGAAGATGCAAAGCAGGGTTCTTGCTTTGTGTGACCACCACACGCTCGAACGCGCCTTCAGACGCATCCCGTTTGGTGGCACGGCAAACATCCATCTGTACTTGTCTTCCTCTTCGAATGGGGCTGTATATAATCCGGCCCCAGCCTCCTCCAAGATCAGCACGGATGGGTTCCTCTTCCTCCTCTCCACTCTCATGGAATAGACTTAGTTCTTGTGTATCAGAAGCATATGGGACCAAACTGTCCTCGTCGCTGCCAGGAGCTTCTTCATCTTCCTCACTTGGAAATTGATCGTCTAAGCAAAAAGGAAGAACAATAGTAAACATAATTTTCAAAATATTCATATAAGGAAGGATTAGACAAGTGATTAATGATCGATGATCACCATAGTCAATGATAAGATCTTCTGGGTTTCTCTTGGCATGACGTTCTTTAAGAGTATCAAATTTCATTCCATCAAGTGGCCAAGCTTCCCTAGTTCAGAGATAAGGAGGAATTGTTATTAAGTCCAGCATGTACTTGCAGGAGCATATGATGATCTAAACAAGGTGCACATATTAGTAGTGAACTAGTGATTGCATAAAGCTGGCTTCAGAATCACAAGCACTTACTCTGGTCGCTTGCCCCTTCTTAAAGCAACATAACAGAATTTCTCATCCTCAAAACCACGCAAAGGCACACCTTTTGACCTCTGCATTAAACATTTAAAACAGGGTTTAAAAGCCTAATAATTACGAAGTTTGTTTATTTGTTAAAAATGTGTATACAATTTTGCAGATCTTACACAGAAATTGAAAAAGGAATTATTTCAGTGTGCTCCTCAAAAGTGAAAAGCATAGTGTTCAAAAGCATATTAAGATTTGTTGTAATCCTCTACTGCTAAAAGTACTGGTTTGAGATCAGCACGATTTTGGAGAGCTTGATGCCTATCCTAGATGCATAAACTGCTAATCAATCATGCAACTCATATTCCGGATAGCATTTTTCAATCCGAGATTAATAGATGATTGTGATATCAATATCTCTTAGTGATTCAGATGCATGGTATGTAAATTTTCGCTACTAACTGACAAGAATGCATCCTAAGAAAGACATAGTAGCATACAACATGAAAGGAAAGTAATAGAGCAGGTGAAAAGGAAAACGAACCTTGTAGATACGCTGTGATGACGTCCTCTCCAATCTCTGAACAAAGTGGCAGTATTTGTCTGAATTCTCCAATGGACACCGACCATCATGAGGACACTGATATGATAGAACGAAATTAGCTTTACTTGGAAACACACACTAAGACTGGAGCATTTGCAGTTTCAACTCACGGGGGCAACCACAAAGGCACCATCTTTCAGCAAATCTTCTTGAAGAACCATACTCTTCATTTTACTTGGAGCAGCAGCTGTAGATTTTTCGCTCTTGCGGCACTTCTGGGAGAACAAATATTATGCAATTAAATGCTACACTGTCAGGGAATATGTCAAATATCTGAATACTTAATCATGAACTGAGTACATACTCTCTTTTCCATCCAAAGGATATATGAGCGCATTTGGCTTATAATCTTTGACCCTTGAGGAGTTCCAGGCTCTAACAAAACCTTAAAATGAATCATGTTTATCAGATACAAAAGTAAAAAGATATCCCCCATAAGCACGCACAAACATGAGAGAGAAGGGGTAATTATACCAAAACATCTCTTGTTAGGTCCCAAAGTTGCCTCACAATTGTTATACGGTCATTCAATGAAGGAATCTCCCCAAGTGCGTAGGACTACAGATTGAGGAAAAATATTCAGTTCAGGTTGAAACATAAGCAACTATAATAGAAACAATTCAATACAGCATGATGTGTAGTAATTCCTCAATTGCGCTGCCTGTTGAACCACCATCACATGAAACATTACAGAGGAAAGAGGTAAAAACTTACTGATATTACAAGGTCGTGACGTCGCTCATGTTTCTCGATGCTGCGGTTCAACTCTTGGATGCTATCATAGCTGTGGATAAGTGGCAATCCCTTCAAATCTGAAAATATTTGCAGATTAGACAGTGCCGATAAATTTATCAGCAACATTTGTAGACAGTGGCAAGCCCCTCAAATATATAAACATTTGCACAGCAAACAGTATAACCCAAAATCTATCAGCAAATTCACAGATGTAAATTAGCAAGGCACTAACAAAGCAATCAGATACTTTCAGTGCTTGCCATTAAAAGCACCACCATGGAATTGGTAAGTGAAGACCACTAAATAGTAATCCAAGTTACGCAGACAAAAGACAAACAATGCGATTTACGTTTCAAAGTTCAAAATAACTTTGCTGCAATGTGGCTATGGTATTGTTTTCCATGATAAAAATCGTTATACTGAACCAAATTCCGACATACTAGTAATCAATCACATTACTGAGATATGAATTGTACTACCTCCGTATCAAAATATAAGATGTTTTTGCAGTTCATTGAATTGAACTGCAAAAACGTCTTATATTTTGGTACAGAGGAGTATCATTTAAGCAAGAAAGAGCCTAGCTTACTATCAAGAAGGGTCTGTCCCGCTCTCTGCATTTCTTTGGAGGGCTCGATCAAATTAACCCTCTCTATGGACTTTGGCCACACTGCCCTCATTGCCCTGCATTCTTGTAGCGACATTAGGTTGTGCGAAGAGAAAACTTAATAAAAAAATTGTCAAATAGGTCATACGCACCAAAGTGCTGAGCTTGGCCCCGCTCCAAAGTCCAACACGTTCTTAGGTGCAAAACCTGGAGACCGACGACGAACCTGCAGCGAAGCCACGCTTCAGTCCATGAAAACATCCCAGTGGGCAGATTTAACTCACTGAGGACGGAAACAACAAAAAGGGGGCCTGGTGGTTCTCGGACCTCACGGAGCACGCGGTGGCATGCGGCGTAGATTGCAGGCATGCGGGAGGCGACATACGCGACCGTCTCATCCTCACGGTACAGAAGGCCGGTATCTCCGTAGGAGGACTGAACCTTCCACCGTGCAGTCCGCTGCTCGGCGCTCGCAGGCGCGTGGGGGTCGTCGAGGAGTGCGCTACGGGTTGACGCCGCAGCCAGCTCCGCACCGGTGCCCTTTGCGCGCTCGAAGGAGGACGAAAGCAGCAGCACCTTTCGGTGCATGTGCGTCTTGTCCTGGTCTGCGCGAGCACGGCGGCAGCCGTGAAGTGTTAGCGCTGAGCAATTTGTCGAGCAGGTGGTGGGCGGGAGGGAGGGGTGGGTAGGGGAGTTACCGCGGAGGTAGCGCTTGATGGCGCGGCGGAGGGAGATGGGGACACGGTGGATGCCCTGAGATTGCTTGGCCGCCGTTCGGAGGGTCTCCGGAGTCAGCAGCCGCGACGCCATCTCCGGCAGCAGTGCGGCCGCCATGCCTCTCTCTCTCGCGCGCGCGGCGGCGTTCAGAGACTGACCGACTCCTGGGGCGAAGGGCACAGATGGAGCGGTGTCTATTCGGTTCATTTATACTCCCACCGTCCCAAAATTTAGTACTCCATTCGTCCCGTAATATAAGAATACTTTTTATACAAATGTACTAGAAGAACGTCCGTGCGTTGTAACGGAGCCACATTAACTTTAAAAGTTCAATATCAATTATGTTAATATTACATTTAATATTTCCATACATATTAAGTGACATTGACGATCTTTTTTATCATCAAATTCTCACACACGATCTCTAAATCATTGCTAACCCCCACTTTAGCTAAAACATGAGCAACTAGATTAGCTGTACGCCGAGGGAGGAGATGGCGGGCGACGTACGTTGGAGGGTTCGCTACGCGGCGGACCTAGCGACCGCACGTCACGTCACGTTCGACGACGGCGAGCTCTGGCTGCGCGGGGAGGCTCTCCTGATCGTGCTGCTCGACACCAGGGGGCACATGGTAGATGCACGCTACCTTCGGCCTAGTGAGTGGATCGATATTGGGGATATCGTCGCGTTCCCTTGTCATTTTGCCAGAGTTTGCGACAGATCTCCGGCGAACGGAAGATTTTCTGGCGAGAATGCGTCGCCGCGTGGCCCACCGTGCGGGCACACGGTACACGGGAGCGTTCGTGCGGATCGGGACGTGCACCGCCGAGCGCCACGCATGACAGACGGACCCGGGGTCCTGGGGCGTGGACCGGTCTGCCATGGGGCGGATGCGCGACACGTAGGCGAGGGGAGATCCAACCGCCATGAGAGCGATGGAGCTAGGGTTTCTGGGGGCGCCGCGGGTATAAAGCGTACGGCAGCCACCCCTTCCCCCATTTTGGATCTCGACGAGGGGCTCGCCCACTTCTGGAGCGCTTCACCTCTCGCTAGATCTAGGGTTCATCCTAGCTTTGCTTGGTGGGAGGGCAAAATCCATGGCGACCTGCGTTCTTTTGCTCAAGTAGTTGCCTCTCAATCCCCCACAAATCACCGTGCTAGATCCAAAGAGAAGCCACCTGTTAGATCTCTCACGAATCCTGCTGCTAGATCCAAAGAGAAGCCGCCTGTTGAGATGAGAGGGGATGGATTTGGTGCGGGCCGCCAGGGGCGCGGCGCTGGGCGTTTCGATCGTGGCCGCGGCCGTGGCTTCGATTCCCACGTCTGGAACCGCAAGACGGAGATGGGGAGCTCCTCCACCACCAACGACAAGTGGGAAGAGGCGGCCGGCGGCCTGCAGGCGAACCGAACCCGGCAGTCCCGATGGGATGGGGATGGCGGTGACCTGCAGGACTCTCAGGAGCCGGCGGCGACCGAGGGGCAGCTGGCGCCTCATCTCCACCGTCAAGAGATGCGTGGCGGTGACGCCGGAGACAAGGCTCACCACGCCTTCGACAAGAACAACACCGCTGCTGCTAACCGCGAGTACTCCTCTTCTGGTACTGTCGTTCCCCCTTGTGATACTTGTCAGATATGCCATCTGCCTGGGCATTTCACTGTTAGATGTCCTCAGGCTTTCTGCGAGAGATGTAAGAAGAGAGGTCACCTGTATTTTGTCTGCAATGAGTTCTTCCCTTGGGATTACACTCCTGTGATGTGTGCCTTTCAAACTAAGGGTCAGGGTTTCTTTTACATTCCTGATTACAGCGTGGATAAGCAGAATAGGGATAATATTTTCAACATTGTGGTCACCATTACTCATGGCTCTGCTCAAACAAAAGACATTGAGCATGAGTTGAGTGTGTACGTTAGCCAGGGATGGCGTTGCTCTGCTAGATTCTTTGCTCCACAAAAGTTTGTCATGGGGATGCCGAACCCTAGAAAGGTTGACAGAGCTCTTTTTGTTGAAAATATTAAATTGAGAAAGTGTGGGGTTAGTGTCAAATTTTCTCCTTGGTCTGAAGATATTGATTCTGAGGGACTGTTAGAGATTGCCTGGGTTAAGATTGGAAAAATTCCACCCAATAAAAGATGCGATAAAACTGTAGCTTATGTGGGAGGGCTAGTTGGGATTACCCTGGAAGTTGATATGTCAACTATAAATCGGCCATCTTCTGTCAGAGCTAAAATCGGCTGTAGACCGATAGCTCAACTTCCTGCCACCGCTGAAGGGGTGCTTGCAGGACGCTTCTACAGATTTACTTATGAGGTTGAGGAAGTTTTGGTTAAAAATTATGTGGATGCAGAAACTGTTGATCCTATTCCTGATGAAAGGACCAAGCCAGATCAAACTCCTAAGAGGAAACGTACTGAGCAAGAGAAGGGGATGCCGCAGCCTGAGTCTGCTGGGCATGGCAATATTGGGGGTTCCTACCGTGGTGGCAAGGCCTATCGCCTGCTATACGATGATAAAGAGGGATCTCCTTCTACTGAAAGTGATGGGGATAATTCTCTGCTTATCGAAACATTACAGAGAGAAATTGAGGAGAATATGAAGGAAGGTGACGTAGAGTCTTCTAACTGGATTGTTCCCAGGAATCCTGTTGTCATGGAGAATACTACTCAAGATATTCAGGTGAAGAAAGTCATACATAATAAATTTGCTTCACCCTGTCAGACTGCTTCTAACCCTTCTCAGATTGTGGAGGTAACTGCTGAGGTGGACCCTGGGCTAAAGACTTCATGCAGCTATGTGGTACAACTTCCATCCTCTGGAAGCATTGAAGAGATCATTCTCACTCCTTCGCTAGCACCTAAAGCCCCGCTGAGATTCAGCAAGCGTAACATCTCTGGAATGCAGGACAAGGTGGTGGACAAGGCCAAGAAAATGGCTAGTAAGAAAAATCTGGAAGGTAATAATACTCCTGCCTTCAAAATTTCATTTGATGTGCTTTCTGATAATGAGCTGATTAGCAGAGCTAATAAGATAGGGATAGATATACCCAATGATGATTTCGTTGTTGTTGACATTATTAGAGAGCTTGAATGCGCCCGAAAAGAATTAGAAGATAAAAAAGAGGATAATAACACTGAAAAAGAGCAGGATAACCTAATTGTGACAGATGGCTTGGGCAGGGATACCCCTGTGAATTTAGAATGGTTAGACCAGGAAGAACATATTTATGAGTGTGTTTCTTCTGTTGAGCCTAAAAAGAAAAAGCATAATAAATCTAATGTCAAAATTCCTAGGCCTGTGACTAGGAGTCAGAAAAGGAAAAATTCTGAGGGAGATTTGTTATGTAACCCTGCCCCGTCTCCTGGTAGGGTTACTTGGGCCAAATTCCACAAAAAACGTTACAAATGAGAGGCCTCATTTGGAACTGTCGAGGGGTGGGCAAGAAAGGGATGCCCACCTGCCTCTCAGACATGATTAGTGACCATACCCTTGACTTCCTGGGTCTACAAGAAACTATAAAGAAAGAGTTCACACCTAAGTGTTTGAGAAGAATTGACCCCTTTGACATATTCCAATGGAATTGGGTGCCCTCTGTGGGCAAATCTGGGGGCATTTTATGCGGTGCGAGGAGAGATACTTTTGATATAGTATCCTGTGCTAAGGGCAGATATGTGTTACAACTAGTGCTGTATGACAAAAAGAAGAAAATACAGTGGGGTTTACTGGTAGTTTATGGATCGGCACATGATGAGTTCAAAAATGAATTCCTGGTTGAGCTAGCATCCTTTTGTAGTGGCATGACCGTGCCCTACATAGTGGGGGGAGACTTTAATATCCTGAGACATTCGGGAGAGAAGAATAAGAAGATGGTGAACAGCAAAGCCACTGACCTGTTTAACTCCATTATCAATACACTAGCTCTTAGGGAAATTCATATCAGTGGGGGGAAATATACCTGGACCAACAACCAGACTCATCCCACGCTAGAAAAACTAGACCGAATCCTTATGTCTGAGTGCTGGGAAGATATCTTCCCACTGGTCTCTGTGAGGAAATTAGTTCGGGGGATCTCTGATCATAATCCACTTCTGTTGTCCTCCGGGGAAGAGGGGCGCGAAGCCCCAAAACCCCGTGAATTTCACTTTAATCTGTCCTGGATCAATGATGACAAGTTCCTGCCCACTGTGTGGAGGATTTGGGCTAGGAAGGTTGCTTCGTCAGATCCAATCGATGTCCTGGATATCAACCTAAAAAGATTCAAAACTTATTTCAAAGGTTGGGGTTCGGATAAGTATGGTCACGATAAGAGGAGGAAAGAGGACTTACGTATGGAACTAGCTATGCTTGAGGGACTGGAAGAAGAAGATATGTTGCCTCCTGACTTATATAGTAGGAAAATGGATATCAACACTGAGCTCTATGAGATCCTGGTAAATAAGGAAATATTTTGGCTTCAACAGTCTCATGAGCGCTGGTTGCTCAAAGGAGACCTAAATACTGACTATTATCACAAAATTGCTAATGGGCGGAAACGTAAAAATACAATCCAATCACTTAAAATGGGAGAGACATTGATTGAAGGCACGGACAATTTGATTGCACATGCCACTGAGTTCTACAAAGAACTGTTTGGACCAGCACCTGGTAACCAGATCCATCTTGATCCGGGGACTTGGTCGCTTGAAGAGAAATTAGACGAAAAAGATAATAAAGATCTTTGCCGAGAATTTACAGAACAGGAGGTCAAGGAGGCTCTATTTGACATGGCCCCTAATAGAGCCCCTGGACCCGATAATATCCCTACTGAGTTCTATCAGGTGTGATGGGATATAGTTAAAGATGACATTATGGCCCTTTTTAAAGCTTTCCACCAAGGGACTCTGGATGTTCAGCGACTTAATTATGGAATTATTACTCTGCTCCCTAAAGTTTCTGGAGCCGAAAAAATCCAACAATTCAGGCCTATTTGCTTGTTGAGATGCCCATATAAGTTGATCACCAAAGTCCTTGACCAAAGAGTTGCCATATATGCAAACAAACTCATTAGCCCTACTCAGAACGCCTTTGTAAAAGGGAGAAATATCATGGACGGTGTCCTGTCCCTCCATGAAATCCTTAACTACACTTATGTTAAGAAGAAAGTGGGAATTGTCCTTAAGTTGGACTTTGAAAAAGCCTATGATAAGGTGAATTGGGACTTTCTCCTAGAATGCCACAAGATGCGGGGCTTTGATAAAACTTGATGTGGATGGATTGAACAGATACTGCATAATGGGACAGTTAGCATCAAGCTTAACGGTAGTGTTGGGCCGTATTTTCAAAGCAAAAAAGGGGTGAGGCAGGGGGACCCACACTCTCCTTTCTTGTTCAATCTAGCAGTTGAATGCCTCACTAAAATGATCAAAAATGCCCAAAAACAAACTTATTAGGGGTTTGGCTGCCGACCTTATTCCTGATGGGGTGGCGTTCCTACAATATGCGGATGATACAATCATTTGTATTGAAGATGATGTTGATAAGGCTGTCAGCCTGAAGTTGCTGCTATATATGTTTGAAATGATGTCTGGCCTGAAAGTTAACTTTCAGAAAAGTGAGATTCTCACTGTGGGTGGAGATGAAAGTGTGGTGAATAAATACGCAAAAATCTTTAATTGTGAGGTTGGCAGCTTCCCACTCAAATACCTGGGATGCCTGTGAGTTATGCTAATCTAAAAACTTATGATTGGGAGTTTATTGTTGGTAAATACCTAAAGAGGTTCGAGGCCTGGATCGGCAACGCTGCCTCAATGGGGGGGAGACATACTCTGCTTGATTATGTCGTCACACAGATCTCTCTCTACCACATGTCTATGTGGCTCATGAACAAAACCTTCATTGTGAGGCTAGATAAACACAGACGCAGGTTCTTTTGGCAAGGTTGCAACAAAAAAAGGAGATACTATCTTGTTAAGCGGAGCAAGATATGTAGATCCAAAGACAAAGGGGGGTTAGGTATAAAAGATCTTAGAAAGCAAAATATTAGCCTCATGGTTAAATGGTGGTGGAAGTTAGAGACACAAAACGGGCTATGGCAGGATATAGTCCGGGCCAGGTATCTTCGCAACACCTCTGTTGTTGAAGTTTCTCCCAAATTCTCCGACTCGCCCTGTTGGAAAGCCTTGCTCAAGATTAAAAACATATATATGATGGGCAGAAAGATTGAAACTGGTGCTGGGAACTTGATTAGACTGTGGAAAGATCCAATAAATGGGCTGATCCCATTTCAGGATCAATATCCGCGCTTGTTTGAGATCTGCAATTACCCAACGAGTACCCTGGCCAAATAGAGATAGACTTGATGACGCCTCTATGTTCAGACATAGGCTTACCCCTGAGCTGTCCAAACTGTGAGAAGATATGCGTGCTGTAGTTAATAGAATTCCCCTTGATGAGAGGGGTGATCGTATTTTTTGGGGACTCAACCAGAATGGCTAGTTCACCACTAAGTCAGTGTATAAGATGTTGGAGAAACCTCTAAGTGGGTGCCATTATAGATGGATTTGGAAAGCCAAGATCCCTCTTAAGATCAAAAAATTTCTGTGGCAAATGTCGCAACACGCAGTCCTTACTAGGCAAGTGATGAGCAAACAGAAATGGACAGGGAATCCCTGTTGCTCTTTCTGCAAACAGATAGAAACGGTGCAACATCTGTTCTTTACCTGTCCTGTGGCCAGAATTGTTTGGCGATCTATTGGAGTAGTTCTTGGCACTGATAGATGTCCGTCGAACTATTGGCAATACTTTGTGTGGTGTCACAAATTCCTTCCTGGGAAGCAAAAGTTTTATACAGTAGGCTTAGCGGCCGTATGCTGGGCCATTTGGCTGGCACGCAATCGAGCTACTTTTGAAAAGAAACAAATTAAGACTCCCTTTGAGATTGTGTTTTCTCTCTGCTCTTTTCTACTCTACTGGACAGGGCTACAACAAGGAGAGGACGCCAAGGAGCTTCGCGCTGGAGCTGAGATGATCAGGACTGGCACAATGCAGCTGATGAAGATGTGTGGTACTGTCAAGCAACCAATCCAAGGTGCCTGATGTCCTCTGGAGATGCGCTGGATGAGGAGATGACAGGCGCGCGATTTCGATACTGCTTCCCCCCGGAGAAGATTGTTTTCTGTCTTCTTGGAGTACAACTATGTTTGATACTTGATCCGATCTTTTGAGGATGTAATAGGATAGATGTTATGTCGTGCTATCCAGGTTTTCGCCCCATGATACTCGTTTTGACGGCGAGCGAGTATGGTGGGTTTCCTGGTAGTGCTAGAACTCGCTATACCTCTTTCCCTCCTCCTGTCCTTCTCGCTTGAACTGGTTGTATTTCCGTTCTCTGCAATGGAAAGGGGTAAATCCCGGTTCTAAAAAAATCAAATTCTCATACACACACCCTCTCCCTCCCTCTTCCTCACTCTCTCTCCCCCTCTCCCTCACTCGGGAGGTGGGGCGAAAATACACCCGAAACGGAGACTACCAACTGAGACATTAGGAGTAGAGATCATTTAGTTGATAAGAATAAATAGAAAACAGTGTTAAAAAGGAGAAACAAATTAGAATACATTGAAAAACCAAAAGGATGATATAAAAGGGGATTCGCCCTGCCCCCGGGCCTTGCCAACGAACAGGCTCAGCGGTCCAGTCCCCGCGCGGTCGTCTTCTCTTGTTCCCCGAGCCGCGTCGCTACAGAGCCGGGCTCCCGCCCGACCACCTCGCTGGCATCGAAGGGGAATTGATAAGGGTGACGCCCTTCCTTCCCTTCCCCCGTGGCCTCACTCCTCGACGCCCCCTCCCAAATCCACTTCACTTGCTCGCTCGCTCGATCCCGTCGATCTGGACGAAGTCAGATGCCACGACCACCATGACCGACCCCGTCCAGATGGCCACTGCCCTCCCTGCGGGCTAGGAGCTTGTCGAGAGCTCTGAACGCCTTCGCTACTTCGTCTGCACCAACGAGATCAAGTCCAGCACCCCTGCATCGATGTCGCTGCCGTCTTCCTCAACCTTGGGCCACCGCGACATTGTCGTTCGATCCGTGCCGCCCCGAGCTCCCATGTCTTCCCCTAGGGCGCCATTGACACCGCCATGATCTCCTCTTGCCTTTCCCCTGTTTCCCCTCTCGTTTGCTCTCGTTAGATATTTCGCCGTGGCCGAGAACCGCTGTCCGCCATGGCCATTGCAGGGGTAGCCATCGAGCTTCTCGGATTGACCCCGTGGCACATGCCCGCTCCTATGCACACCCATGCTCGAGCCTGCCGCTCTTCTTCCGCGCCCGCGGGGCCACTCCCTCTCCATGCCCACGTCCGTGCTACACCGTGTCGGTCGCGCCTGCCGCTGCCTTCGCGCTTGCCGCAGCCACCGCACCACTGTGTCCCGCGCGACACACACCCTGGCCGCGCGCCACACTCTCGCTGGCTGCGCTCGCCCCGTCTGCTGCCGCCTATCCCTTCGCTCTCCTCGTTGTCGCGCCCCTGCCTCGCGCTGCCTCCAGTCGTGGCGATATTCTGTCGGTCGCCCCCTCAGCCACACCGGCCGCATCTCTGCCCTCCACCGTCGGCCGCTCACCTCGCCTGCTGCGTGTTGCTTCCTGCTGCTATGCGCTGCTCTACCGCTGGTATGCTGCTGCGCCATGCCCTCGACACCGCCGTGGACAAATGTGGTGGAGGGATTGTTAATGGAGTACGAGGAGGAGGTGGCGGAGAAGGTGTGGAGAGGCAGGAGGTCTGGGGCGGTGTCACCTGGCTGTGGTGGAGGTGTTTATGCGAGAAGGAGCCGGAGTGGAAGGAGAGGTCACAATTGGAAAGAATCGCAAAAAAAAAATCATAACCCGGAGATCTCAGTTCAAAAAAATGCTAATATCGATGGAGGGGTGATTTCCTTCAATAGGTGGAAAACATAGGAAATATTGGTTATTATCAAGGAAAGGTAAAAATTTAGGAAAGTTAGGATTTTTGAACTGATTTCTATGCAAATGGGGTTTTATTGTTTGGTAATGTGATATCAGTACCTGCCCGTTTTGTGACGTGTCTGATTAGGAAAATTTGCAAATGTTAATAAATTATTTACTAGGAGGAAAGTTGTGACGTGTCTGCTATGTTGGAAATATGCCCTAGAGGCAATAATAAATTGGTTATTATTATATTTCCTTGTTCATGATAATCGTTTATTATCCATGCTAGAATTGTATTGATAGGAAACTCAGATACATGTGTGGATACATAGACAACACCATGTCCCTAGTAAGCCTCTAGTTGACTAGCTCGTTGATCAATAGATTTTACGGTTTCCTGACCATGGACATTGCATGTCGTTGATAACGGGATCACATCATTAGGAGAATGATGTGATGGACAAGACCCAATCCTAAGCCTAGCACAAGATCGTGTAGTTCGTATGCTAAAGCTTTTCTAATGTCAAGTATCATTTCCTAATACCATGAGATTGTGCAACTCCCGGATACCGTAAGAGTGCTTTGGGTGTGCCAAACGTCACAACGTAACTGGGTGGCTATAAAGGTGCACTACGGGTATCTCCAAAAGTGTCTGTTGGGTTGGCACGAATCGAGACTGAGATTTGTCACTCCGTGTAACGGAGAGGTATCTCTGGGCCCACTCGGTAGGACATCATCATAATGTGCACAATGTGACCAAGGAGTTGATCACGGGATGATGTGTTACGGAACGAGTAAAGAGACTTGCCGGTAATGAGATTGAACAAGGTATCGGGATACCGACGATCGAATCTCGGGCAAGTATCATACCGATAGACAAAGGGAATTGTATACGGGATTGATTGAATCCTTGACATCGTGGTTCATCCGATGAGATCATCGTGGAGCATGTGGGAACCAACATGGGTATCCAGATCCCGCTGTTGGTTATTGACCGGAGAGTTGTCTCGGCCATGTCTGCATGACTCCCGAGCCCGTAGGGTCTACACACTTAAGGTTCGATGACGCTAGGGTTATAGGGAATAGATGTACGTGGTTACCGAATGTTATTCGGAGTCCCGGATGAGATCCCGGACGTCACGAGGAGTTCCGGAATGGTCCTGAGGTAAATATTTATATATGGGAAGTCATCATACGGTCATCGGAATAATTCGGGGGGTTACCGGTGTTGGGGAACGTAGTAATTTCAAAAAAATTCCTACGCACACACAAGATCATGGTGATGCATAGCAACGAGAGGGGAGAGTGTGATCTACGTATCCTTGTAGACCGACAGCGGAAGCGTTAGCACAACGCGGTTGATGTAGTCGTACGTCTTCACGGCCCGACCGATCAAGCACCGAAACTACGGCACCTCCGAGTTTTAGCACACGTTCAGCTCGATGACGATCCCCGGACTCCGATCCAGCAAAGTGTCAGGGAAGAGTTCCGTCAGCACGACGGCGTGGTGACGAACTTGATGTTCTACCGTCGCAGGGCTTCGCCTAAGCACCGCTACAATATTATCGAGGATTATGGTGGAAGGGGCACCGCACCGGCTAAGAATATGATCACGTGGATCAACTTGTGTCTATGGGGTGCCCCCTGCCCCCGTATATAAAGGAGCAAGGGGGAGGACGCCGGCCCTTGTGGGCGCGCCAAGGAGGAGTAGGATTCCTACTCCTAGTTGGAGTAGGTTTCCACCTTTCCTAGTCCAACTAGGAGAAGGGGGGAAAGGGGGGAAGAGGGGAAGGAAGGGAGAGAGGGGCCACGCCCCAAATCCCTTGTCCAATTCGGACTGGGCTTGGGAGGGGCGCGCGCCACCTCCTGGTCCTTCCCACTAAGGCCCATTAAGGCCCATTGCTTCTTCCTCGTATTCCCGTAACTCCCCGGTACCTCCGAAAATACCTGAATCACTCGGAACCTTTCCGATGTCCGAATATAGTCGTCCAATATATCGATCTTTACGTCTCGACCATTTCGAGACTCCTCGTCATGTCCCCGATCTCATCCTGGACTCCGAACTCCTTCGGTACATCAAAACTCATAAACTCATAATATAACTGTCATCGAAACCTTAAGCGTGTGGACCCTACGGGTTCGAGAACAATGTAGACATGACCGAGACACGTCTCCGGTCAATAACCAAAAGCGGAACCTGGATGCTCATATTGGCTCCTACACATTCTACGAAGATCTTTATCGGTCAGACCGCATAACAACATACGCTGTTCCCTTTGTCATCGGTATGTTACTTGCCCGAGATTCGATCGTCGGTATCTCAATACCTAGTTCAATCTCGTTACCGGCAAGTCTCTTTACTCATTCCGTAATACATCATCTCGCAACTAACTCATTAGTTGCAATGCTTGCAAGGCTTAGGTGATGTGCATTACCGAGAGGGCCCAGAGATACCTCTCCGACAATCGGAGTGACAAATCCTAATCTCGAAATACGCCAACCCAACATGTACCTTTGGAGACACCTGTAGAGCTCCTTTATAATCACCCAGTTACGTTGTGACATTTGGTAGCACACAAAGTGTTCCTCCGATAAACAGGAGTTGCATAATCTCATAGTCATAGGAACATGTATAAGTCATGAAGAAAGCAATAGCAACATACTAGACGATCGAGTGCTAAGCTAACGGAATGGGTCAAGTCAATCACATCATTCTCCTAATGATGTGATCCCATTAATCAAATAACAACTCTTTGTCTATGGTTTGGAAACATAACCATCTTTGATTAACGAGCTAGTCAAGTAGAGGCATACTAGTGACACTCTGTTTGTCTATGTATTCACACATGTATTATGTTTCCGGTTAATACAATTCTAGCATGAATAATAAACATTTATCATGAAATAAGGAAATAAATAATAACTTTATTATTGCCTCTAGGGCATATTTCCTTCAACCGGTATTGTACCGAGACCACCGAAGGGGTTCCGGGGGTCCACCGGGAGGGTCCACCTACCCCGGAGGGACCTATGGGCTGTGTGTGGAGAGGGACCAGCCCCTTAGTGGGCTGGACGCCTCCCCCTAGGGCCCATGCGCCTAGGGTTTAGGGGGAACCCTAAAGGGGGGCGCCCCCTTGCCTTGGGGTGCAAGGCAACCCCCCTGGCCGCTGCTCCCTCCTCAGATTGGATCTGAGGGGGCCGGCCCCCCTCTCCCTTGCCCCTATATATATCTGGGGGTGGGAGGGCAGCTGCACCCAAGTTCTGGCACAGCCCTCCCCCTCTCCCATGTCCTCCTCTCCCGCGGTGCTTGGTGAAGCCCTGCAGGATTGCCACGCTCCTCCTTCACCACCACGCCGTCGTGCTGCTGCTAGATGGAGTCTTCCCCAACCTCTCCTTCTCCCCTTGCTGGATCAAGGCGTGGGAGACATCACCGGGCTGCACGTGTGTTGAACGCGGAGGCGCCGTTGTTCGGCGCTTAGATCAGAATCAATCGCGATCTGAATCGCTGCGAGTACAACTCCTTCATCCGCGTTCTTGCAACGCTTCCGCTTAGCGATCTACAAGGGTGTGTAGATGCACTCCCCTTCCCCTCGTTGCTAGATTACTCCATAGATTGATCTTGGTGATGCGTAGAAAATTTTAAATTTCTTCTACGATCCCTAACAGTGGCATCATGAGCTAGGTCTATGCGTAGTTTCTATGCACGAGTAGAACACAAGTTGTTGTGGGCGTCGATTTTGTCAATTTACTTGTCGTTACTAGTCTTATCTTGATTCGGCAGCATCGTGGGATGAAGCGGCCCGGACCGACCTTACACGTACTCTTACGTGAGACAGGTTCCACCGACTGACATGCACTAGTTGCATAAGGTGGCTAGCGGGTGTCTGTCTCTCCCACTTTAGTCGGATCAGATTCGATGAAAAGGGTCCTTATGAAGGGTAAATAGAAATTGGCATATCATGTTGTGGTTTTGGCGTAGGTAATAAACGTTCTTTCTAAGAAACCTACAGCAGCCACGTAAAAAAATTGCAACAACAATTAGAGGACGTCTAACTTGTTTTTGCAGCATATGCTGTGTGATGTGATATGGCCAAAAGGATGTGATGAATGATATATTGAAGGAAATATGCCCTAGAGGCAATAATAATGTTATTATTTTATTTCCTTATATCATGATAAATGTTTATTATTCATGCTAGAATTGTATTATCCGGAAACATAATACTTGTGTGAATACATAGACAAACTAAACGTCACTAGTATGCCTCTACTTAACGAGCTCATTAATCAAAGATGGTTATATTTCCTAACCATAGACATGTGTTGTCATTTGATTAACGGGATCACATTATTAGGAGAATGATGTGATTGACAAGACCCATTCCATTAGCTTAGCACCCGATCGTTTAGTATGTTGCTATTGCTTTCTTCATTACTTATACATGTTCCTGTGACTATGAGATTATGCAACTCCCGTTTGCCGGAGGAACACTTTGTGTGCTACCAAACGTCACAATGTAAGTGGGTGATTATAAAGGAGCTCTACAGGTGTCTCCAAAGGTAAATGTTGGGTTGGCGTATGTAACGACCAAACCTCGAAGGACCTCCCTGGCACAGACCTCCCTGGCACAAACTGCGAAACTCCTTCTTTTTTAGACTCATAGCACCAGCAGACACATGTGCAGCACGGAAAGCATCCTGAAACTGAGGCCATGTGATAGTAGCAATGGGATAAGTGACCAAGTAATTGTCCCACCAAGCTGCAGCAGGACCCTCCAACAAATGTGAGGCAGACCTCACCCTCTCTGCATCAGTGCATCCAACCGTCTCCAGGTTCCTATTGACTGCACGGAGCCAGTCATCAGCCACAATAGGTTCAGGGGAACTGGAGAACCTCTGAGGATTCAACCTCAAGAACCTGGTAAGCATATCCACAGGTGGCGGTGGCGGCAGATTGTTGTTGTTATTGTTGTTGTTCTGGTTCTGAGTAAGCAACTGGATCAACTGGGCCTGTCCCTCAATAACCTACTGTATGTATGGTGGTACTCCATTGCCATTATTGTCTCCTCCTGCAGTATTGCGTCTAGTATCACGCCTCGGCGGCATCTGGGGGCAAGCATAGATGAGTTATAGATATAATAGGGCCAAAAGCTATGTATATATAAATATATTCTACCCATATGCATAATATGATCAAGCCAACAAAACACAACAATGAATAACACCAACAAACAATATGGTAATATTTTATATATATATAGTCGAATAATTTTGACACTAAGCAATTTAACAAACAACTACCAATCAAGCAAACAATCTAGTATCTTCATACCACGAAAGTGGGCATAATCAGATACGCTAACACGATAATGTTGCAATATAAAACAAACATGAATGGTGGTTTCAGCACTAGTTCCTACTTAACTGTTCAAGATACTTGAGGGGGTTAACTAATAAACAGTAAGAAGGATAGCTAGTTTATAAAATAACTTTCACTCCTATGGTTTTTCTAATCCATTTTCTAGGGTCACGTCCTACAGTCAACACACTGCTCTGATACCATCTGTAACGACCAAAAACCTCGAAGGATTTGAGTCTCTGTGCTAACCGCTAGTCCCTGGATCGAACTCGCTACACACAGTATAGATGAATACCAGAATAGCAAAGTGCATCATTATTACAATCGTATGATCTAGAATATATAAAAAAACAATCTGCATAGCACTTGCTAGCTTAATTCAATCAAACAGCGGAAAGTAAGCAGAAAATAACGATGAGTCCCATCATAGCCCACTGCGATGCTGAGTGCAGACTCGCGACCCTAAACCTATTACTCTTCGTTAGAATATCCTGCAACAAGAATATCCTGCAACATGAGACGTTGCAGCCATATAGGTCAATACTTTGAATGTATTGGCAAGTTACACAGGAGTAATAATAAAACAGACCTACATGTATATGCATAGTACAACAAAGGAAGGCTTGGGGGTTTATTTTGTGGAAAGCTGATTTTGTCCTCATAACTACCTAATAGTCAATTTTTATATAGTTCTTTTATTACTACAATTAAATGCACAAGGTTGAGTTGCCAAAATCAACTCCAACCTACCCTTTATTAAGTTGCCCAACAAATTTATTAAGTGTCACATCTGTCAAGATCATCCAACAACTGTAATGGCATAGTGGCTCAAAGTTACCCATAACCGGGGGCACGGCTAATCATGATTAGTTTTATTACTCTGTAGAGTTTTGTACGCTTTACCCACTGGACCCAATCCAAAGATTGAGACAAAGTCTTTCAGAAGAGGTTCCCTTAACCACCTGACGGCCACATCCCACCTACACATGCTACATCTGTCGACAAAGTTTGGGCAAGGGTTCCAACAACTGATCAACTAAGCTAGAGCCCATATAGCCAGTGGCCGCACATGGAAGCTACTAGTCACTAAGTCTGTCTGATCTTTTTGAGCCTGGGCGGCATTCCACTTAGGGTGCACTCTCATGAGCGCATGGCCTTAGAAAAGGTGCAAGACCCCATGATGCCTTCCCTCAACACCAAGCAATACCACTTCCGCCCAGAGGTGAGTTAAATCCTGAGTTACTACTCAATTTGTTAAATATATATAATCCTCACATAAACTCAATGAATACACGAACCACCCCGTCTACAAAGCATAGCAACCTACCACTACCACGATTTGCAAAGACGGGAGGATAGCTCATCAGCATAGCAAAAATAATATAGTATTCCTATACATGCATATTTTCATAGTGTGATATAACTACATGCATAGAAAACAATAGGTAAAGGATGATCAACATGTAACTTGCCTTGGTTCTGGTTCAGAAAGTCACACTCCTGACAATAGCTCGCGTCGCACTCCGGACAGTCTACACGTTTCACACAATTCAACAATCAATCACCGGAACACGAAAAGAACCAAAACAAAACCAACAGCAAGAAAATCATTTTTAAAACTCAACAACAGAAGCTTAAAAGCACCTAAATTAAACTACAGTCACAACGCAAAAAGAATCACTCGATTCCGATAAACGGTTTGAGAGTTATGGCGTCCGGAAGGTTTAATTCAAATTCAAACGAATTCAAATTTGAACAGAGCAAACATGTGCAAAGTTGGTGCTATGATAATGTGCTGATTTTTGTGAGTGCATAGGAAAAAGAATTACCTAAATTGGATCTATAGACTAAAAGATATAGCTAGTTGAAGTTAGAGTTGAAATCTGAAAATAAAACAAAAGAAAACAGAAATCTCCTGCACAGTTCATGCGTTACTGCAGCAACTCCTGTGCGTGTCCTGTAGCGAAGTGCCACGTGGCAGTGCTTGATTGGCCGGGCGCGTGTGCTCACTAGAAAAACAGAGGAAAACGACGGCGGTCTCGGGCGTTGGCGGCGGCGCTCCTCCGGTGGGTCTCCGCGAAGGAGAGGTGACGGACGGGTGCGGAGGTGAGTGGCCGAGGCGGTGGTGGTGTCGAACGGCGGCAAGGTGGACTGTGCCGGCGGTGGTGAAGACCTGAACACGGCAACTCCGGCGGCGGCGGTCGAGCTCGTCCCACTCGCGCTGCTGCGTTTTCGTCCAAGCAAGAATGTCAGGAAGGTGCGGCGTTGAGAG
The DNA here is from genome assembly GCF_003073215.2 of Triticum urartu. Classification (NCBI taxonomy): domain Eukaryota; kingdom Viridiplantae; phylum Streptophyta; class Magnoliopsida; order Poales; family Poaceae; genus Triticum; species Triticum urartu. The sequence continues at coordinate 459,028,631 of NC_053024.1, forward strand.
GAGGGTCGAGGGGAGTGAACGGTGTGGCCGGTGGTGTCCTTACGGCGGTGGAATCCTCCGGCGAAGACGGCGGACAGCGGAGCTCCGGTGCGAGATCCAAAACGCTCCAGCGGCTTCGTGTGGTCGAAGGAGGACGAGGGGAGGTTGCGGTCGGGTTCCCCTAGGGTTTAGCTCGCGTGTGGCGTCTCCAGGGTGCTCGGGGTGGACCAGGGCATCGGGTCGATCCGGCTCGGCCTCAGTCGCGTGTACGGTGCGCTCCAGTCCGGCTCGGGGAAGGAGACGAGCAGGGGCGCGGTGCGGGTCGGGCGAGCGGTGCGGCGGCGCGTACCGCTTCGTGAGGAAGGTGGGCCGTAGCGGTGCGGGTGCGGGTCGGGCGATGCGGTGCGGCTATGCGTACCGCTTCGCGACTGCGAGCGAGCGGGCTGCGAGGCTGGCGGTTGGCTGGGCCGCGGTGCGCGACTGGGCCGGCTGGCTGCAGCGCTGCGGCGCTGCGCTGTTTTTTTTAAAACAACAGCAGAAAACAAAATAAATAAAATAAAATACACAGTATAAATTCTAAATAAAAATACCTAGACACACGGTAAAAATAGCTCTACAGCTATAAACTACAGGAACACTAGTTCCAACACTAATGCAATTTTTGTAAAATAATTTTAATGCAATAGGCCACTCAAATAGCAATAAAAACCACAAATAAAATATTTTGAAGATTGCAAAAATTATCAGAACATATCATATGAACTGGAAATAATATTCTACACATTATGAACTTTTTAAAATAGGGGAAAAGTCATGTTATCTCCACTCCAAATAAATTGCCTTTTGTTGCACAATGATTTGAATATTCTGAAAAAGCAAATAATGAAATAAAAATATGATATGCATATGAATGATCTATTAACATCCTAATTTAGGAAAATTGGGATGTTACAAACCTACCCCCCTTAAGATGAATCTCGCCCACGAGATTCGGGCTGGCTAGCAAATAGGTGTGGGTGATCCTGCCTGAGATCTTCCTCTCGTTCCCAGGTAGCTTCCTCCTCTGTGTGATGATCCCACTGAACCTTGCATAACTTGATTGTCTTGATGCGAGTAACTCTCTCTGCTGTCTCGAGAATCTTAACAGGCTTCTCCTCATATGTCAAATCACTCTCCAACTGAATTGCCTCAAGTGGCACCGTGTCCCTCAATGGAACATCCATCATCTCTGCATGGCACTTCTTCAACTGAGATACATGAAACACATTATGAACTCCTGACAAGGATTCTGGCAACTCCAGCTGATAAGCTATCTCTCCTCTATGCTCCAAGATCTTGTAAGGCCCCACAAAACGTGGTGCTAACTTACCCTTAATTCCAAACCTCTTAATCCCACGAAATGGTGAAACTCTAAGGTATGCACGGTCTCCTACCTCATATGTCACCTCCTTACGTTTTGCATCAGCATAACTCTTCTGTCTAGACTGTGCTATCTTCAGCCTGTCACGAATCAACTTAACCTTCTCCTCAGCATCTCTGATCAAGTCTGGTCCAAAGAACTGACGTTCTCCAACCTCATCCCACATCAATGGTGTCCTACACTTCCTACCATACAATACCTCAAATGGTGCCATCTTCAGACTAGCCTGATAACTGTTATTATATGAGAACTCCGCATAAGGTAAATTATCATCCCAACTGGACCCATAGTCCAAAGCACAAGCTCTCAATATATCCTCCAAAATCTGGTTTACCCTCTCTGTCTGCCCATCTGTCTGTGGATGGAAAGCTGTACTGAACTCCAGCCTGGTGCCCAAGGATTCATGCAGCTGACGCCAAAATTTGGATGTGAACTGAGTACCTCTATCAGACACTACCTTCCTTGGAACTCCATGCAGACAAACAATTTTAGACATATAAATCTTTGCTAGCTGAGCACTGGTATAAGTAGTTTTTACCGGAATGAAGTGAGAAACTTTAGTCAAACGATCAACAACTACCCAAATAGAATCATAACCTGACCGAGTCCTGGGTAAACCTGTAATGAAGTCCATACCAATCTCATCCCACTTCCAATCAGGTATAGGCAATGGCTGTAGCAAACCTGCTGGTCTCGGATGTTCTGCTTTAACCCTCTGGCACACATCACATGTTGCAATATATCCAACAATTTCCCTCTTCAGGCTAGGCCACCAAAATCTTTCCCTCAAATCCAAATACATCTTAGTATTACCTGGGTGAATAGAATAAGGTGAATCATGCGCCTCTTGAAGAATCAACTTCCTGATATCTGCATCTTGAGGTACACAAATACGCCGCTCAAACCATATGGCTCCATGTTCATCCTCATGGAAACCTTCTGCCTTACCTTTAGCCATATTCTCTTTTACCTCAGCAATCTCCTTATCACCCTTTTGAGCTTCTCTGATCCTGTCAAGCAAAGTAGGCTTTACCTCAAGTGTTGACAAATATCCCTTAGGAACAATCTCCAACCTGAGATTCCTGAACTGTTCACATAACTCGGGTGGCATATTATCAACATTAATTGCATTAGCATGGCTCCTACGACTCAATGCATCAGCAACAACATTAGCCTTACCAGGATGATACTGCACATTCAAATCATAATCCTTAATAAGCTCCAACCATCTCCTCTGCCTGAGGTTCAAATCCTTCTGAGTAAAAATATACTTCAAGCTCTTATGATCAGTAAATATATCACAATGATTACCAATAAGATATGGCCTCCAAGTTTTCAATGCATGCACAACTCAAGATGGCAACGGGGACGAAACCCATCGGGTTTTGCCTTCCCAAACCCATCCCCATGAGAAAATTGTAAACCTGTCCCCGTCCCCATCACCGTGTGCGGGGCTAGTTTTCTACCCGTCCCCTAAACCCATCGGGTTTCGGGGAACCCACGGGGAACCCACGATAAAATCAAAAAATTTAAACAAACATAGTGGCGATAAAGAATAACACTTCAACAACAAAACAAGCACATTTCAGCAGCATAACTTGAGTAAATTTCAACAAAAAACAATAGTAGATGGTTCAACTGTTGGAAATATGCCATAGAGGCAATAATAAATTGATTATTATTATATTTCCTTGTTCATGATAATCGTTTATTATCCATGCTATAATTGTATTGATAGGAAACTCATATACATGTGTGGATACATAGACAACACCATGTCCCTAGTAAGCCTCTAGTTGACTAGCTCGTTGATCAATAGATGGTTACGGTTTCCTGACCATGGACATTGGATGTCATTGATAACGGGATCACGTCATTAGGAGAATGATGTGATGGACAAGACCCAATCCTAAGCATAACACTAGATCGTGTAGTTCATATGCTATAGCTTTTCTAATGTCAAGTATCATTTCCTTAGACCATGAGATTGTGCAACTCCCGGATACCGTAGGAATGCTTTGGGTGTATCAAACGTCACAACGTAACTGGGTGACTATAAAGGTGCATTACAGGTATCTCCGAAAGTGTCTGTTGGGTTGGCACGAATCGAGACTGGGATTTGTCACTCCATGTAAGCGGAGAGGTATCTCTGGGCCCACTCGATAGGACATCATCATATGCGCAATGTGACCAAGGAGTTGATCACGGGATGATGTGTTACGGAACGAGTAAAGAGACTTGCCGGTAACGAGATTGAACTAGGTATTGGATTCCGACGATCGAATCTCGGGCAAGTAACATACCGATAGACAAAGGGAATTGTATACGGGATTGATTAAGTCCTTGACATCGTGGTTCATCCGATGAGATCATCGTGGAACATGTGGGAGCCATCATGGGTATCCAGATCCCGCTGTTGGTTATTGACCGGAGAACGTCTCGGTCATGTCTGCATGTCTCCCGAACCCGTAGGGTCTACACACTTAAGGTTCGATGACGCTAGGGTTATAAAGGTAGCTTGTATGTGGTTACCGAATGTTGTTCGGAGTCCCAGATGAGATCCCGGACGTCACGAGGAGTTCCGGAATGGTCCGGAGCTAAAGATTTATATATAGGAAGTCCTGTTTCGGCCATCGGGACAAGTTTCGGGGTCATCGGTATTGTACCGGGACCACCGGAAGGGTCCCGGGGGCCCACCGGGTGGGGCCACCTACCCCGGGGGGCCACATGGGCTGTAGGGGGTGCGCCTTGGCCTACATGGGCCAAGGGCACCAGCCCCAAGAGGCCCATGCGCCTGGGGAAACCCTAAAGGAAGAATCCCAGCAGGGGAAGGCACCTCCTAGGTGCCTTGGGGGGGGGGGGGAGGACTCCTCCCCTGGCCGCCGCCCCATCTCCAAGGGGCTGGCGCACCCCCCTTGGGATCCCTATATATAGTGGGGTAGGAGGGCCTCTCAAACACACCTTTTGCCTTTGGTGCAGCCCCTCCCTCTCTCCCAAGTTCTTCTCCTCTTCTGCGGTGCTTGGCGAAGCCCTGCATGATTGCCACGCTCCTCCATCACCACCACGCCGTTGTGCTGCTGCTGGATGGAGTCTTCCTCAACCTCTCCCTCTCTCCTTGCTGGATCAAGTCATGGGAGACGTCACCGGGCTGTACGTGTGTTGAACGCGGAGGTGCTGTCCGTTCGGCACTAGGATCATCGGTGATTTGAATCATGACGAGTACGACTCCATCAACCCCGTTCACTTGAACGCTTCCGCTCAGCGATCTACAAGGGTATGTAGATGCACTCTCCTTCCCCTCGTTTCTAGTCTCTCCATAGATAGATCTTGGTGACACGTAGGAAAATTTTGAATTTCTGCTACGTTCCCCAACAGTGGTATCAGAGCTAGGTCTATGCGTAGTTTCTATGCACGAGTAGAACACAAAGTAGTTGTGGGCGTTGATTTTGTTCAATATGCTTGCCGTTACTAGTCTTATCTTGATTCGGCGGCATCGTGGGATGAAGCGGCCCGGACCGACCTTACACGTACTCTTACGTGAGACTGGTTCCACCGACTGACATGCACTAGTTGCATAAGGTGGCTAGCGGGTGCCTGTCTCTCCCACTTTAGTCGGATCGGATTCGATGAAAAGGGTCCTTATGAAGGGTAAATAGCAATTGGCATATCACGTTGTGGTCTTTGCGTAGGTAAGAAACGTTCTTGCTAGAAACCCATAGCAGCCACGTAAAACATGCAAACAACAATTAGAGGACGTCTAACTTGTTTTTGCAGGGTATGCTATGTGATGTGATATGGCCAAAAGGATGTGATGAATGATATATGTGATGTATGAGATTGATCATGTTCTTGTCAAGGGAATCACGACTTGCATGTCAATGACGAGACAACTTCAAGAAGACACGATGATGGAGATCATGATGATGGAGATCATGGTGTCGTGCCGGTGACGATGATGATCATGGAGCCCCGAAGATGGAGATCAAAAGGAGCAATATGATATTGGCCATATCATGTCACTATTTGATTGCATGTGATGTTTATCATGTTTATACATCTTATTTGCTTAGAACGACGGTAGTGAATAAGATGATCCCTTACAACAATTTCAAGAAGTGTTCTCCCCTGACTGTGCACCGTTGCTACAGTTCGTCGTTTCTAAGCACCACGTGTTAATCGGGTGTGATGGATCCTTACGTTCACATACAACGGGTGTAAGATAGTTTTACATGCAAAAACACTTAGGGTTAACTTGACGAGCCTAGCATGTACAGACATGGCCTCGGAACACAGAAGACCGAAAGGTCGAGCATGAGTCGTATAGAAGATACGATCAACATGAAGATGTTCACCGACGTTGACTAGTCCGTCTCACGCCCAGATCGGACACGGCCTAGTTGACTCGGATCATGTAATCACTTAGATGACTAGAGGGATGTCTATCTAAGTGGGAGTTCATAAGATGAACTTAATTATCCTGAACATAGTCAAAAAGGATTTTGCAAATTATGTCGTAGCTCGCGTTTTCAGTTCTACTGTTTAGATATGTTCCTAGAGAAAAATTAGTTGAAAGTTGATAGTAGCAATTATGCGGACTAGGTCCGTAAACTGAGGATTGTCCTCATTGCTTCATAGAAGGCTTATGTCCTTAATGCACCGCTCAGTGTGCTGAACCTCGAACGTTGTCTGTGGATGTTGCGAACATCTGACATACACATTTTGATAACTACATGATAGTTCAGTTAAACGGTTTAGAGTTGAGGCACCAAAGACGTTTTGAAACGTCGCGAAACATATAAGATGTTTTGAGGGCTGAAATTGGGATTTCAGGCTCGTGCCCACGTCAAGAGTTATAAGACCTCCGACGATTTTCTTAGCCTGCAAACTAAGGGAGAAAAGCTCAATTGTTGAGCTTGTGCTGAGATTGTCTGAGTACAACAATCATTTGAATCGAGTGGGAGTTAATCTTCCAGATAAGATAATGATGTTTCTCCGAAGTCATTACCACCAAGCTGCTAGAGCTTCGTGATGAACTATAATATATCCGGGACATGTATGATGATCCTTGAGATGTTCGTGATGTTTGACACCACAAAAGTAGAAATCAAGAAGGAGCATCAATTGTTGATGGTTGGTGAAACCACTAGTTTCAAGAAGGGCAAGGGCACGAAGGGATACTTCATAAAACGGCAATTCAGCTGCTGCTCCAGTGAAGAAACCCAAGGTTGAACCCAAACCCGAGACTAAGTGCTTCTGTAATAAAGGGAACATCCACTGGAGCAGAATTACCCTAGATACTTGGTAGATTAGAAGGCTGGCAAGGTCGATAGAACTATATTGGATATACATTATGTTAATGTGTACTTTACTAGTACTCCTAGTATCACCAGGGTATTAGATACCGGTTCGGTTGCTAAGTGTTAGTAACTCGAAATAAAAGCTACGGAATAAACGGAGACTAGCTAAAGGTGAGCTGATGATATGTGTTGGAAGTGTTCTCAATGTTGATATGATCAAGCATCGCACGCTCCCTCTACCATCGAGATTGGTGTTTGCGTTGAGCATAGACATGATTGGATTATGACTATAGCAATACGGTTATTCATTTAAGGAGAATAATGGTTACTCTGTTTATTTGAATAATACCTTCAATGGTGTTACACCTAAAATGAATGGTTTATTGAATCTCGATCGTAGTGATACACATGTTCATGCCAAAAGATAGTAATGATAGTACCACCTACTTGTGGCACTGCCACGTAAGTCATATCGGTATAAAACGCATGAAGAAGCTCCATGTTGATGGAATTTTGGGCTCACTCGTTTTTGAAAAAAATTGGGACATGCGAACCATGTCTATTGGTATATATGCATGAAGAAACTCCATGCAAATGGACCATTTTGTACTCGCTTGATTTTGAATCACTTGAGACATGCAAATCATACCACATGGGCAAGATGACTGAAAGCCTCGTTTTCAGTAAAATGGAACAAGAAAGCAACTTGTTGGAAGTAATACATTTTGATGTGTGCAATCCAATGAGTGCTGAGGCATGTAGTGGATATCGTTATGTTCTTACTTCATAGATGATTTGAGTAGATGTTGAGTATATTTACTTGATGAATCACGAGTCTGAATTGTTGAAAGGTTCAAGTAATTTCAGGGTGAAGTTGAAAGATCGTCGTGACAAGAGGATAAAATATCTATGATATGATCATAGAGATGAATATCTGAATTACGAGTTTGGCACAGAATTAAGACATTGTGGAAATTGTTTCACAACTGATACAGCCTGGAACACCATAGTGTGATGGTGTGTCCGAACATCATAACTGCACCCTATTGGATATGATGCATACCATGATGTCTCTTATCAAATTACCACAATAGTTTATGGGTTAGGCATTAGAGACAACCACATTCACTTTAAATAGGGCACCACGTAATTCCGATGAGATGACACCGTATGAACTATGGTTTAGAGAAACCTAAAGCTGTCATTTCTTAAAAGTTTGGGGCTGCAACGCTTATGTGAAAAGTTTCAGGCTGATAAGCTCGAACCCAAAGCGGATAAATGCATCTTCATAGGACACCCAAAACAGTTGGGTATACCTCCTGTCTCAGATTCGAAAGCAATAAGGGATTGTTTATAGAATCGGGTCCTTTCTCGAGGAAAAGTTTCTCTCGAAAGAATTGAGTGGGAGGATGGTGGAGACTTGATGAGATTATTAAACCGTCTCTTCAACTAGTGTGTGGCAGGGCACAGGAAGTTGTTCCTGTGGCACCTACACCAATTGAAGTGGAAGCTTATGATATTGATCATGAGACTTCGGATCAAGTCACTCCCAAACCTCGTGGGATGACAAGGATGCGTACTACTTCAGAGTGGTACGTAATCCTGTCTTGGAAGTCATGTTTCTAGACAACAATGAACCTACGAGCTATGGAGAAGCGATGGTGGGCCTGGATTCCGATAAATGGCTCGAGGCCATATAATCCGAGAGAGGATCCATATATAAAATAAAGTGTAGACTTTGGAAGAACTACTCGATGGTCGTAAGGCTATTGAGTGCAGATGAATTTTAAAAGGAAGACGGACAATGATGGTAAATATCACCATTAAGAAAGCTTGACTTGTCGTTAAGATGTTTTCCGACAAGTTCAAGGAGTTGACTACGATGAGACTTTCTCACTCGTAGCGATGCTAAGAGTCTGTTGGAATTATATTAGCGATTACTGCATTATTTATGAAATCTTGTAGCTAGGATGTCAAGACATTGTTTCCTCGACGTTTTTCTTGAGGAAAGGTTATATGTGATACAACCGGATGATTTTGTCAATTCTGAAAGATGCTAATAAGTATGCAAAGCTCCAGCAATCCTTCTAAGGACTGGAGTGAGCATCTCGGAGTTGGAATGTATGCTTTGATGAGATGATCAAAGATTTTGGGTGTATACAAAGTTTATGAGAAACTTGTATTTCCAAAGAAGTGAGTGGGAGCACTATAGAATTTCTGATGAATATATGTTGTTGACATATTTTTGATCAGAAATGACGTAGAATTTCTGGAAAGCATATAGGGTTATTTGGAAAGTGTTTTTCAATGGAAAGCCTGGATTAAGCTACTTGAGTATTGAGCATTAAGATCTATAAGGATAGATCAAAACGCTTAATGGTACTTTCAAACAAGCACATACCTTGACGTGATCTTGAAGGTGTTCAAGATGGATCAGTCAAAGAAGGAGTTCTTGCCTGAGTTGTAAGGTATGAAGTTAAGACTTAAAGCTCGACCACGGCAGAATAGAGAGAAAAGGACGAAGGTCATCCCCTATGCTTAAGACATAGGCTCTACAGTATGCTATGCTGTGTACCGCACCTGAAGTGTGCCTTGCCATGAGTCAGTCAAGGGGTACAAGTGTGATCCAAGAATGGATCACAGGATAGCGGTCAAAGTTATCCTTAGTAACTAGTGGACTAAGGAATTTTCTCAATTATGGAGGTGGTAAAAGAGTTCGTCGTAAAGGGTACGTCGATGCAAGCTTAACACCTATCCGGATAGTTCTGAGTAGAGATACCGGATACGTATAATGGAGCAACAATTTAGAATAGCTCCAAGTAGAACAGTTATTTGGAATAGCTCCAAATAGAACGTGGCAGCTACATCTAGGAGATGACATAGAGATTTGTAAAGCACACACGGATCTGAAAGGTTCAAACCCGTTGACTAAAAAAACCTCTCTCACAAGCAACATGATCAAACCTAGAACTCATTGAGTGTTAATCACATAGTGATGTGAACTAGACTACTGACTCTAGTAAACTCTTGGGTGTTAGTCACATGGCAATGTGACCTATGAGTGTTAATCACATGGCGATGTGAACTAGATTATTGACTCTAGTGCAAGTGGGAGACTGTTGGAAATATGCCCTAGACGCAATAATAAATTGATTATTATTATATTTCCTTGTTCATGATAATCGTTTATTATCCATGCTATAATTGTATTGATAGGAAACTCATATACATGTGTGGATACATAGACAACACCATGTCCCTAGTAAGCCTCTAGTTGACTAGCTCGTTGATCAATAGATGGTTATGGTTTCCTGACCATGGACATTGGATGTCATTGATAACAGGATCACGTCATTAGGAGAATGATGTGATGGACAAGACCCAATCCTAAGCATAGCACTAGATCGTGTAGTTCATATGCTATAGCTTTTCTAATGTCAAGTATCATTTCCTTAGACCATGAGATTGTGCAACTCCCAGATACCGTAGGAATGCTTTGGGTGTATCAAACGTCAC